>NC_067485.1:80242824-80542824 GCF_947179515.1 Apodemus sylvaticus | reverse complement strand
AGATGGCTATAAACAAAAAAGAAGCTTACAGAACTCCAAAGAGATTGAAACAGAAAAGCAAATTCTTCTGATGTATACTAATCAAAGCATTACACATATAGAACAAAAAAATGAATATTAAATGCTTCAAGGGGAAAGGCCCAAGTAATATAGAAAGGCAGACTTCTCAGATTAGCACCTGACTTCTTAACAGATTCCATAAGCCAGAAGTTATTGGGCAGATGTCCTGCAGACAATAAGAGACAACAGATGTCAGTCCAGACTGCTATACACAGCAAGCCATTCAATCACCATAGATGAAGAAACCAAGATATTTTAAGACAACCAAATTTAAACAATATCTCTCTCCTAATCTGGCCCTACAGAGGATACTAGAAGGAAAACTCCAGCATAAGGAGGGTAACTACACCCAAGGAAACAGAAGAAAGTATTCATCAAACAGAAAAACCAAAAAATGAGAAACACACACACACACACACACACACACACACACACACACAAAGTAACACCATTAACATAAAAATAACAAGAAAAAAACAACCTTTGGTTATTAATATCAAAATCAATTCACAAACAGACACAGGTTAAAAGACTGGAATGTGTAAACAGGGTCTATTTTTCTGCTACACACAGGAAACACTCCTCAGCAACAAAGATAGACACTGCCTTAGAGTAAAGCGCTGGAAAAAGGTTGTCCAAGCAAACAGAAGCAAGAAACAAGCTGGAGTAGCCATTCTAACATTTACTTCCATTTCACTTCCAAGCAACCAAAAGCGATACAAAGGGTAAATATACTGTGATTTTTCATCAAAGGAAAAAATCCACCAAGATAACATCTCAATTCTGTACACCTATGCTCCAATTGAAAGCAAGGATAATCACATTCATGAAAGAAACATTATTGAAGCTCAAATCACACATCAAACCATACCCCATGAAAATGTACAACAACACACTCTCATGAATGGACAGGTCATCAAGACATAAACTAAACTGAGAAACAATGAAATTAATAGATGATATGAAGCAAATTGATATAATAGACATCTATAGAAATTTTCACCAAAACACTTCTCAGCACTGAATAGAATCCTCTCCGTGAAGAAAGTAGTGGCCACTGGTCCTGGAAAGGCTCAGTGCAGCAGTGTAGGGGAATACCAGGACAGAGAATTGGAAAGGGGTGGATTGGGGAACAGGGGGAGGGAAGAGAGCTTATGGGACTTTTGGGGAGGGGGGATCCAGGAAAGGGAAAACCACTTGAAATAATATAAATAATATATCGAATAAAAAAATGGGTACATTTTCCCATGGGTTATTCCATTAAGTATGATGTTGAATAAAAATTACAAAGCTAACTATTAAAAAAAAACCCTCTCTGAACTTGACTATATTATTGGATACAAAACAAACCTGAACAGACCCAAGAAGATTGCATCTTATCAGATCCTCATGGACTAAGGCTGGACTTAAACAACAGAAACAGCAGAAAGCCCACACACTCATGGAAACTGTACAACTCCCTACTCAATGAAAATTTGTCAGGAAAGAAATAAAGAAATTTAAGACTTTTAGAATGAAGGTGTAACATACCCAAACTTATGGAATACAATGAAAGCAGCGCTAAGAGACAAGTTCATAGATTTAAATGCCTTCATGAAGAAACTGGAGATATTATAGCAACTTACTATAACACCTGAAAGTTCTAGAACAAAAAGAAGCAAACACACTGAAGAGGAGCAAATGGCAAAAAATAGTTGAACTTGGGGCTGAAATCAATCAATTAGGTACAAAGAATCAACAAAACAAGGCCTAGTTTATGGAGAAAAGCCACAACATAGACAAACCTTTCATAAAACTAATAAAAAAGTACCCAAATTAACAAAATCGAAAATGAAAAGGGATATATAAGAACAGAAACTGAGGAAATTAAACGAAAATTATTAGGACCTATTTCTAAAGACTGTGCTCCTCAAAGCTCATAAAATTACATTAAATGGGTGATTTTCTAGACAGATACCACTTGCTAAAGGTAAATCAAGATCAGGTAACCGATCTAAATAGTCCTATATGCCATAAGGAAATAAAAGCAATTATTAACCCCCCCTCAAAAAAACAGCCCAGGGGCACACAGTATTTGAGAAGAAACCTACACAACTTTCAAAGAAGAGCAAATATCAATACTCCTCAAAATAGGAACAGAAAGAACACTGCCAGATTCATTTTATGAGGTCACAGTTACACTAATACCTGATCCACACAAAGACTCAACAAAGAAAGAAACAGCACATGCGGGACACAATGCTTAGGGGAACACTGTTACATTACTAGAAGGATAGCAAACTTATACAACCAGTTTTGAAACCAATCTAAGGTTTGGTCAGAAAATTGGAAACATTTCTTCCTGAAGACTCAGCTAGACCACTCCTGGGCAAATAAGCAAAATCTGCTCCACTATACTACAAGGGCACTTACTCAACTATGCTCATTGCAGCTAGATTAGTAATAGTCAGAAACAACCCAGATGTCCCTCAACTGAAGAATGGGTACAAAAAAATTGTACATTTACACAAGGTATCAAAAATGGGACTTTTACTCAGACATTGAAAACAAGGACATAATAAAAATTTCATTTCCAAATGGATGGAAATAGAAAAAATCCTCAGTAAATTAACCCACAAGAACATGCATAGTATGAACTCAATTTTATTAGCCATAAAGGTCAGGATACCAATGATACACCTCAAATAGTGAAAGATGTTAAACAAGAAGGGAGCGTGAGGAAGGAAGAAGAGAGGCTACCATGGAAGGGTAATAACCTGCAGGAGGAAGAAACAGAGCAGCCATGTAAAGGGGCGAAGGAAAAGCAGAGAAGTGGGCTACTCCAGTTGAACAAGAGTAGCCAAATCGGAAAAGAGAAATAACGTGGAGTTATCTGTGGGAGGGAGATTCTAACAGCATGGAGGGTAGGCAGTTGTGCAGCATAAACCATACTGCTTAAAGCATACTAAAATATAAGGCTGTGTGTGTGTGCCTTTCATTCAGGAACATAAGTGGTCTAAGGTGGGAAGGAACCCTGCAATTCATTAAAGTATTTATAATACAATAGCCTACAGTGGGGATATGAAATCAGAAATGGAAATATCCTATAGCCAGGCAAGGCTCTCAGTGGAGGAATTAGGACTTCAACCCACCCACAGCCCTTTTGACTCAAAATCTGTCCTGCTGTACACATGGCTCTAGCGGTATATGTAGTAGAGGATTGCCTTGTCAGGCTTCAATGGGAGAAGAGGTCCTTGGTCTTATGGAGGCTTGATAGATTCCCCAGGGTAGAGAAATTGAGGGCGGGGAGGTGGGAGCAGAGCTGGTGGATGAACACTCTCATAGAAGCAGGGGGAGAGAGGATGGAATTGGGCATTTCTGGGAGGACAGAAACCGAGAAAGGAGATAACATTTGAAATGTAAATAAAGAAAATATCCAATTAAAAGCATAAAAATACCTTTCCTGTCTAAAAGAAATGCAGGGACAAAGGATAAAGCAAAAACTAAGTGAAGGCCCAACTTGAGATCCATCCCATGTCAAAACACCTGTCTCTGACACTATTAGTAATACTCTGTTGTGCTTGCAGGCAGGAGCCCAGCATAACTGTCCTCTGAGAGGCTCCACCCAGCAGCTGACTGAAATAGAAGCAGATACCCACATCCAAACACTGGATGAAGTTCCAGGACCCTTATGGAAAAGTTGGAGGAAGAATAGAGCCCTACATGGGATAGGAATTCTACAGGAACTCTTAGAGAGTCAACTAACCTGGACTCTTGGGAGCTCTCAGAGACGGAATCAACAACAAAAGAGCATACATTGGCTGGACTAAGGCCCCTGGCACATATAAACCTGTGTGGTTCAGTCTACAGTGGGTCACCCAACAACTAGAGCAGAGGCTGTTGCCTAAAGTTATTGTCTGTCTGTGAAATCCATTCCACAAAAGGGCTCCCTTGCCTAGCCTCAGTGGGAGAGGATGCACCTAACCTTCCAGAGATTCACAGCACCAGGGTAAGGGAATATGCCCAGGGCCCCACCATCTCAGAGGAGAAAGGGAAGGGAGATAATGGGATGGATTCTGTTAGGGGGCACCTGGAGCAGCAACACTTGGGATATAAAAAAATTAATATAGACTCTGAAAAAATCATGATTAAATACAAACATCATAAAAATGTAAAAAAAAATAAACTAGTATCTGTGTTCAATCTCATATGCAATAAATAATTACTTTTGAAATAAAACAGGTTTCTCTTTGTATATCCTAGCTATCCTATGTCTGTTTGATCCTATGTCCTCAAATACACAGATATTTCTCTCTCCTGGGTGCTGGGGTTAATAGTATGCACCACCACTGGCAGCTCAAAATTATTTTTAAAATAAAAATTCTATTCTACAGATGAAGACTAAGGCCTTGTACATACTAAGAAACTACTTGATCATGAAAGTAATCATCTGAATGCAAAAGTTTCCACTAAATAATGAACTTTATGAACAATATAATAATATCTATAAATAATTTAATTTTCTCCAAGTGTCTATACTTTGCCAACTAATCCTAAAAAAAATCAGATGATTCTTTAAAACATTTTTTTCCTGCCTATCTCACTTGCTTTTGTTCTCGTCTGGCTGTTCAAGCGTTAGAGCTGGGCCTTCCCAGTCTGCTCCATGGGCATGTTTTACTCAGGGCCTTCCTCGACTAATCTTTTTTTTTTTTTTTTTTTTTTTTTTTTATTTATTTATTTTAACCTTTTAGCCAAATGATTCTTTTTTTTTTTAAGCAGCAGAACTTGTTTTTTATTGAATATAATCTTCATTTACATTTCAAATGCTAAAACCTTTCCAGGTTTCCCCCTCCACAAAAAACTCCCAAACCCTCCTCCCACCCCCTGCCTCCAAGAATATGCCCCTCTACCCAACCCACTCCCATGCCCACCTCCCCCCTCCTTGATTTCCCTTTGTTGGTAGCCAAATGATTCTTTTAAAAACAATCTCCAGTATAATTTCACACCCAATCGGGCCACATGACAGCTGTTTTATAGTCAGGGTTGATGTGGATCACTCAAAACTCTTGACAGCTCTTTTCCCTTTACAACACAGTTACCTCAAAGGTCATTTCTGTTTAATGCTTCTTAGAATACTGTGTGATCTCTTCCTGATGTGTTTTATTTTTCATGCACAGAAATAGTGATCCATTTTTTTCTTGTTAAATGCCAATTATTGTGTTTCATGGATTAATCTGATTTGGGCTTTTATTAATCTGATATTGTCTCCATTCCTTGTATTTTCTTACATAATCAGGTTCCACCTATAGACTTTCTAGTCTGTGATGGAGGTCCCACGGGTATTCTATCCTGTGACACTGAAACTGCATTAGTTTGCCTGAGCATGCCCTGTGATTTTTTTTTATTTTTTATTTTTTTTAGAAATCCCTGTGCCTCTGCCTCCCAAGGGCTAGGATTAAAGGCGTGTGCCACCACCGCTGGCTCCATTGCTATATCTTGATGCTGTCATTATTATATCATGGTGATACCAATGGGTAGAGCACTATCTCTTGGGCATCTTTTCTATTGCAAAGTTTTTTCTTTAATATTTTTATTTTCTATATTCTTTGTTTACATTCCAAATGATTTCCCCTTTCCCGGATCCCCCCTCCCCATATGTCCCATAAACCTTCTTCTCTCCATCCCTTCTCCAATCACCTCCCTCCTTTTTCTCTGTCCTTATATTCCCTTCCCATGCTAGATCAATCCTTTCCAGGATCAGGACCCTCTCCATACTTCTTCATGGGTCTTTAAAACATTTTTAATTAGATATTTTCTTTATTTACATTTCAAATGCTATCCCCTTTCTTTGTTTCCCCTCAGAAAACAAACAAACAAACAAAACCCTATCCCATCCTCTCTTCCCCTGCTCACCAACCCACCCACTCCCACTTCCCTGTCCTGGTATTCCCCTACACTGGGGCATCGAGCCTTCTCAGGATCAAGGGCCTCTCCTCTCACTGATGTATGACATTTTCTTAAGAGGTGTGTTTACTTAATAGTGTAAACAATAATATTTACCTGAAGATGTTGATGACTTATTTTGACAAGTCTATAAAACAAATTGCTGTAAATGAAGGGAAGCTTTCATGGAAAATGTACATTGAAAATACAGCTCACCACGTAAAAAAGCACACTGAAAGATAACTATATTAACCTGTGAAAATGCAGAGATTTTTCCAAAAGTTTCCTCTACTTGCAGTCTGGATTGTTCTTCAATCTCTCGCTTTAACATTTCTGCCTCTCTGCGGTCTATCATATTCATTGATCTGTGACTTTCAAGGTTTAATAATTCCTGTTTGAGCTTCTCCTCTCTGTCTTTAGGCATTTTGCATTCCTCCTGGATATCTGTCACAGCTGAGAAGTTCTGTTGCAGAGACTGGGATTTGTTTTCAAGTACCTCATAGTTCAACAACACTTGGTTTAGCCTTCCCGTGGTAAGCTCAATCTGCATCAAGAAATTAATATTGTTTACAGATGAAAAAGTTGACAGGAAATAAATTTAAGACTTAATCCATAATAAGGAGAGAACGTGAACTGCAAAGTTGAAGAATGTACTTGCCTCCAAACTTGGCAAAGTAAGTTTGATCCCCAGAACCCACATGGCAGGAAGGAGGGAACTCACTCCCACTTGTTCTCCTCTCCTTTCACATGCAAACCATTATACATGCATGCCATAACATGTGTATGCAAACCTGTATACCCTAAGAGAATAACGTATTCACTATTGTTTTAAAAGTAAGCTTTGATAAAAACACAGCTTAGTCAAGCACTGTAATACTGATTTATGCCCAGTTTCATTTTCAGTTTTCTCCTGGGTAAAATAAATGTCTTTTTTTTTTGGCTTTATTTTTTTTATTCGATATATTTTTTATTTACATTTCAAATTATTTCCCCTTTTCTAGCCCCCCCCACTCCCTGAAAGTCCCATAAGCCCCCTTCCCTCCTCCTGTTCTCCCATCCACCCCTTCCCACTTCCCTGTTCTGGTTTTGCCCTATACTGCTACACTGAGTCTTTCCAGAACAAGGGGTCACTCCTCCATTCTTCTTGTACCTCATTTGATGTGTGGATTATGTTTTGGGTATTCCAGTTTTCTATGCTAATATCCACTTCTTAGTGAGTGCATACCATGATTGATCTTTTGAGACTGGATTACCTCACTTAATATGATGTTCTCTAGCTCCATCCATTTACCTAAGAATTTCAAGAATTCATTGTTTCTAATGGCTGAATAGTACTCCATTGTGTATATATATATCACATTTTTTTTGCATCCATTCTTCTGTTGAGGGATACCTGGGTTCTTTCCAGCTTCTGGCTATTATAAATAGGGCTGCTATGAACATAGTGGAGCATATATCCTTATTACATGCTGGGGAATCCTCTGGGTATATGCCCAGGAGTGGTATAGTTTTCTGAGAACCCCCCAGACTGATTTCCAGAGTGGTTGTACCAATTTGCAACTCCACCAGCAGTGGAGGAGTGTTCCTCTTTCTCCACATCCTCGCCAACACCTGCTGTCTCCCGAATTTTTAATCTTAGCCATTCTGACTGGTGTAAGGTGAAATCTCAGGGTTGTTTTGATTTGCATTTCCCTAATGACTAATGAAGTTGAGCATTTTTAAGATGCTTCTCAGCCATCTGAAGTTCTTCATGTGAAAATTCTTTGTTTAACTCTGTACCCCATTTTTAATAGGGTTATTTGGTTTTCTGGGGTCTAACTTCTTGAGTTCTTTGTATATATTGGATATTATCCCTCTATCTGATGTAGGTTTGTTGGTTGCCGATTTGTCCTTTTGATGGTGTCCTTTTCCTTACAGAAACTTTGTAATTTTATGAGGTCCCAAATGTCAATTCTTGATCTTAGAGCATATGCTATTGGTGATCTGTTCAGAAACTTTCCCCCTGTACTGAAGTCCTCAAGGGTCTTCCCCAGTTTCTTTTCTATTAGTTTCAGAGTGTCGGGCTCTATGTGTAGGTCCTTGATCCATTTGGAGTTGAGCTTAGTACAAGCAGACAAGGATGGATCAATTCGCATTCTTTTGCATGCTGACCTCCAGTTGAACCAGCACCATTTGTTGAAAAGGCTATCTTTTTTTCCATTGGATGTTTTCAGCCCCTTTGTCGAGGATCAAGTGGCCATAAGTATGTGGGTTCATTTCTGAATCTTCAATCCTGTTCCATAGGTCTGCCTGCCTGTCACTGTACCAATACCATGCAGATTTTAACACTATCGCTCTGTAGTATTGCTTGAGGTCAGGGATACTGATTCCCCCAGAATTTCTTTTGTTATTGAGAATAGTTTTAGCTATCCTTGGTTTTTTGTTATTCCAGATGAATTTGACAATTACTCTTTCTAACTCTATGAAGAGTTGAGTTGGGATTTTGATGGGTATTGCATTGAATCTATATATTGCTTTTGGCAAAATGTCCATTTTAACTATATTAATCCTGCCGATCCATGAGCATGGGAGGTTTTTCCAATTTTTTTGAGGTCTTCTTCCATTTCCTTCCTCAGAGTCTTGCAGTTCTTACAGATCTTTCACATGTTTGGTAAGAGTCACCCCAAGGTACTTTATACTGTTTGTGGCTATTGTGAAGGGTGTCATTTCCCTAATTTCTTTCTCAGCCTGCTTATCCTTTGAGTATAGGAAGGCTACTGATTTGCTTGAGTTGATTTTATAACCTCCCACTTTGCTGAAGTTGTTTATCAGCTGTAGGAATTCTCTAGTGGAGTTTTTGGGTCACTTAGGTAGACTATCATATCATCTGCAAATAATGATATTTTGACTTCTTCCTTTCCAATTTCTATCCCTTTGACCTCCTTTTGTTGTCTAATTGCCAGAGCTAGTACCACAAGTACAATATTGAAAAGATAAGGAGAAAGGGGGCAGCCCTGTCTAGTCCCTGATTTTAGTGGGATTGCTTCAAGTTTTTCTCCATTTAGTTTGATGCTGGCTACCAGTTTGCTGCATATTGCTTTTACTATGTTTAGGTATGGGCCTATTTGAGAACATGGTCTCTATTTTCTTAAATACTTAATACAGCTTATTATATTTATTTATATCTCATATATTGGCAAAGGCCCTAACATGCTATGTTGGACCACATAATGTCCATATCATACAAGATAATTTTAATGTTGGAAATTCAGTCTACAGCCTTGACTGCCTTTGACATGCTACCTCAATTTAGTGACTTTCAAAGGTTCTGCAATACACTGTCTGTTTCATGTAACTTAAACAATTTATTCTGTGATCCATGTATTGACGTATTAAGTGTATTATGCTTCCACACTATCTTGACAAAAAGATAGTAAACGCAGAACACTCATTTAAGAGAATGGAGAATTTTTAGCTTGATAGTTGTGATTTAGGGTTGATTCAAGTGTATACATCCAGGTTTAATTTATTGTTGTTGGAAAAGGGTCTTACTATGTAGATTTGGTTGGCTGGAACTTGGCAGGCAGACCAAGATGACCTAAATCTCACAAACATCCCCCTACATCTGCCTCCTTAGTGCTGGAATCAAAGGCATGTGCCACCTTCCCACAGACCTGGCATTAAGTCACAGCCAAGTGTAAAGACAGTAATAAAGGTATAGCATATATATGTGAATAGAAAAATAGTAATTTCAATGACTTCTGGTTATAAAACATTTACAGTTACTTGTTACATGGATAAAATAATTGAAAGAATTATAGTAACTATTTTTTCACTCTGAAACTAATTAAAACATACCTTTTGTTTTAGTATAGTGATTTCATCTGTTTCAGATTGTTTAGCATTTAAATCTTCAGGACAAGTGAACTTTCTTTTTTCTTGTACATTTAAGTTCTTTTGTCTCAGTTTATGAAAGTTCTTCATGCTGGGGAAATGATCAGAGAGAGAGGCAAGGGGAGTAAGTGAAGTTTTTAAAATTTATTTGAAAGATGTGGCTTCTACTTGCCCATGCTGTCTCCAAACTAGCTATGTGGCTGCAGATAATAATGAACTCTAGTTATACCTGCCTCCACCTCCCATGATCTCAGTTACAGGCATATATCACCATGCCCAGCTCCTAAAGTATAATTATGTGATCACTTTATAACAGAGGGTAGATTTATTACATAAAGGAAGCACATATATAAAAATGTTTTAAACCTTCAAATCCCAGGAGCACATGCTTTTTTGGTTTGTTTTTTGTATTTAAAAAACAGAAAAAAAACCATGAAAATTGATGGTCAGAGAAGAGAGAATGTGGGAGGAGTTGGTTGAGGGAAAAGAATGTAAACAAAATATGCTATATGAAATTAGTTGATTGTTTTGATCTTCATTTTTATTTTATTTTGTTGATTGAGAGAAAAGGAAAATACTATCTAAGTGCTGTCTACAAAAAAACCACATAATTGCTGAAAAATAGATACCACAGTAGAGTAAAATGTTGAAGAGAGTATTCCATTCAAATAGTACTAAGATCCAAGCAGGAGTCACTACCCTAATATCTGATAAAAATAGATTTCTAACAAAAAATAACAAGAAGAGATAAAGTAAGAAAACACTTTCTGTGCTCAAAGCACTGGCTGGATCAATAACGCAAGCACAGTGCCGTTACTGGTTAAATTAGGGAAAGAAGCCAAGCTAATGCTTTGGGAAAATGACATGATAGTATACATAAGAGTTATAAAATTCCACTGGATAAATTCTACCAATAATAAACAAATTCAGAAATGTGGCAAGATACTGCATAAACCTGCACAAATCAATAGCTTCTCTATATACAAACAAACAACAAATGTAAAGAGAAAGAGATCATGGATACATTTCCATTCACAGTAGCCTCAACGGAAATGAAATGTCTCAGAATAAGCCTAACCAGGTAGAAAGATATTTACAATTAAGTCCTTAAAATTCTGAAGAAATATACAGAAACAGCATTTGGAAATGGAAAGACTTCACATGGTCATGAATTGGTAGAATCAAATTGTGAAAATTACCATTCTACCAAAAGCTATTTAAGTATTCAATGCAATCCCCCATCAAAATACTCGTTTCCTTTACAAAAAAAGAAAACAGAAGTCACATGGAAAAAACATTTGAGTAAAAAAACCACATTGCTGGACAAATTGCTTTCCAGATCCCAAGATAAATTACCAAGGCACAGTAATACAACTAATATGGTTCTCCCACAAAAATAGACACATGGAAAAAATCTGAGAGTTGAACATACGTACATGTAACTGCAGCCACTTAATATCTGACAAAGATACCAAAATCATAAACTGGAGAAAAGAAAGCATTTCAACAAATGAAAATGAGGAAAATGAGATGTTCACGTGTAGAACAATAAAATAGCTCCATATCTGTGCCGATATACAAGGATTAACTCCAAATGGAACAAAGACTTAAATGTTAAATTGGAAACACATAAAGTTTCTTAAGGATATAGGTTTAGGAGAAGACTTTCTGCATAGGACTTCATTGGGGAAGGTGGTTTGAAAGAAACTTGAAAGTCAGGAGAATAGGGGGCTTGTTTTAGATACTATCTTATAGCTAAAATGGAGTTATGTTGCACTCTCTAAGTCCAGAGACCATCACAGAAAAGAAAGAAAAAAATGGAGGAGGAAAAAGAGGAGATCTATTTACTGCCATCTTCTGGTCACTTCAGTCATTACAATCAAGGAAGACTAGGCACAAGTCAAGGAATGATCAAGGACAGGGAAGGAGTTTATGGAGTCTCATCCTTCCCTTGTGAACTACTGGCTATGCATGGATGCTGGGAGAGGAGTCATTCATTGCCTTCAGCTGTATATCCATGGTTGTGCCAACCAGGCTACCCACCCATGGTCATAATTAAACTCAGTGGGTCACCAAACAAAACAAGAAAGTGGAATGTAAGGAACAAAACTGTAATAAAGAGTGGGGATTAACAAGAGGTAGGAGAGAAACTAGAGAGAATACAAGGGTTAACAGTGATAAGAATCAATTTATACATTTCTGATATTGTCAAAAAAATTACAACTTGTTCATCAGAACACCCATAGCCGGCATGATTAGAGCTGAAGTGAGATCTGGGCTGTGCTCAACTTACCAAGAGACAGCAACTGGTGAACATATGCACAGTTATTCAAAGTCCTGAGAATGAGAGATGGATACTCAGCTCCAAATAGGAAAGTTATAAAAACAAACTGCAAGGACTAGAACTCAAGCAGGTCAACAGGCAGGAGCTGCTGCAGAAGTCATGGAGAAATGTTTCTTACTGGCTTGCTGGCCCTGGCTTGCTCAGCTTGCTTTCTTAGGACTACCAGACTATGGATTGCACCACCCACCAGGCCCCAGGCCCCTGATCTCCAAAAGATAAAAAGCATGACAATCTGTACATATTAAAATTTCAATCCTTTTTAAAAAATCCAATCTCTTTATTTTATTTATTTTTTTTATTTACATTGCAAATGATTTCCCCTTTTAAGGGTCCCCACTCCCCGCAAGTCCCATAAGCCCTCTTCCATCCCCCTATTCTTCCATCCACCCCTTCCCACTTCCCTATTCTGGAATTCCCCTATACTCTTGCACTGAGTCTTTCCAGAACCAGGGCCCACTCCTCCATTCTTTTTGGACATCATTTAATTCGTGGATTCTGTTCTGGGTATTCAAAGTTTCTAGAGGAATGGATACAAAAAATGTGGTATATTTACACAATGGAGTACTATTCAGCCATTAGAAACAATGAATTCATGAAATTCTTAGACAAATGGATGGAGCTGGAGAACATCATACTAAGTGAGGTAACCCAGTCTCAAAAGATCAATCATGGTATGCACTCACTGATAAGTGGATATTAGCCTAGAAAATCCAATCTCTTTTACAACCCAAGGTCATTTTATAATTAAAAGTCTCTAAACTGTGGACTCCATTAAAATACTTTCTTCCTTTAAAAAGGAAAAGTATCAGGGCACAGTCACAATCAAAATCAAAATCAAACTGCAATTGTTCAATGTTTGAGATCCATTCAAGATCTTCTAGGTTCCTGCAAGGGCTTGGGTCACTACTCAAGACCTGCCCTTTGTAGCACACACCTTGTCTTCTAGGGTCCAAATGCCTGTACTCCACTGCTGCTACTGTTCTTGGACATCATTTCGTGGTATTGGCATCTCCAAAACACTTATGTCTAACGCTGTAACTAGGCTTCACCAATAGCCTCTCATAAGCTCTCTCTTCATAGTGCCAAAGTGCAATCCTTTGCATTACCCCTTCAGTCCTGAGCCATCAATTGCAAGTGGGGCTGCACCTTCACCAATGGCTTTCCACTGTCTCTCACAGTGCCGAGCCTCAGCTGCTCTTCATGTCCCCTTCATGCCTTCAAAACCAGTATTACCTTGGTTGACTCTTATACATTACCAAGTCCAGCCACAGCACAAGGTACAACCTTGACTATCTCTGGGACATAGCTTCTGTGCTCTCAGAAAACACTTCTCAGAAGATTTCACCTCAGTGATTGTGGTCTCTTCTTTTTTTTTTTAAATATTTTTATTTTCTATATCCTTTGTTTATATTCCAAATGATTTCCCCTTTCCTGGATCCCCCTCCCCATATGTCCCATAAACCTTCTTCTCTCCATCCCTTCTCCAATCACCTCCCTCCTTTTTCTCTGTCCTTATATTCCCTTCCAATGCTAGATCGATCCTTTCCAGGATCAGGACCTTCTCCATACTTCTTCATGGGAGTCATTTGTTATGCAATTTGTGCCTTGGGCATTCAGGGCTTCTGGGCTAATTAATATCCACTTATCAGAGATTGCATTCCATGTGTATTCTTTTGTGATTGGGTTACCTCACTTAGGATGATATTTTCCAGATCAAACCATTTGCCTAAAAATTTTGTGAATTCATTGTTTCTAATTGCTGGGTAGTATTCCATTGTGTAAATATACCACATTTTCTGAATCCATTCCTCCTTTGAGGGGCATCTGGGTTCTTTCCAGCTTCTGGCTATTATAAATAAGGCTGCTACGAACATAATGGAGCATGTGTCTTTATTGCATGCCGGGGAATCCTTTGGGTATATGCCCAGGAGAGGTATAGCAGGGTCCTCCGGAAGTGTCATGTCCAGTTTTCTGAGGAACCTCCAGACTGATTTCCACAGTGGTTGTACCATCTTACAGCCCCACCAGCAGTGGAGGAGTGTTCCTCTTTCTCCATATCCTCACCAACACCTGCTGTCTCCTGAGTTTTTGACCTTAGCCATTCTGACTGGTGTAATGTGAAATCTCAGGGTTGTTTTGATCTGCATTTCCCTAACGACTAATGATGTTGAGCACTTCTTAAGGTGCCTCTCTGCCATCCAAATTTCTTCAGGTGAAAATTCGTTGTTAAGATCTGTACCCCATTTTTAATAGGGTTATTTGGTTCCCTGGGGTCTAACTTCTTGAGTTCTTTGTATATATTGGATATTAGCCCCCTATCAGATGTGGGGTTGGTGAATATCCTTTCCCAATTTGATGATTGCCATTTTGTCCTTTTAACAGTGTCCTTTTCCTTACAGAAACTTTGTAATTTTATGAGGTCCCATTTGTCAATTCTTGATCTGAAAGCATAAGCTATTGGTGATCTGTTCAGGAACTTTTCCCCTGTGCCCATGTCCTCAAGGGTCTTCTCCAGTTTCTTTTCTATTAGTTTCAGTGTGTCTGGTTTTACATGGAGGTCCTTGATCCACTTTGAGTGAAGTTTAGTACATGGAGATAAGAATGGATCAATTCGCATTCTTCTGCATGCTGACCTCCAATTGATCCAGCACCATTTGTTGAAAAAGCTATCTTTTTTCCACTGGATATTTTTGGCTCCTTTGTCGAAGATCAAGTGACCATAGGTGTGTGGATTCATTTCTGGTTCTTCAATTCTATTCCATTGGTCCACTTGTCTGTCACTGTGCCAATACCATGTAGTTTTTAACACTACTGCTCTGTAGTATTGCTTGAAGTCAGGGATACTGATTCCCCCAGAATTTCTTTTGTTGTTGAGAATAGTTTTAGCTATCCTGGGTTTCTTGTTATTCCAGATGAATTTGAGAATTGCTTTTTCTAACTCTCTGAAGAACTGAGTTGGGATTTTGATGGGGATTGCATTGAATCTGTAGATCGCTTTTGGCAAGATGGCCATTTTAACTATACTAATCCTGCCAATCCATGAGCATGGCAGATTTTTCCATTTTCTGAGGTCTTCTTCGATTTACTTCTTCAGAGACCTGAAGTTCTTGTCATATAGATCTTTCACTTGTTTGGTTAGAGTCACACCAAGATACTTTATATTGTTTGTGGCTATTTTGAAGGGTGTCATTTCCCTAACTTCTTTCCCAGCCTGCTTATCCTTTGAGTATAAGAAGGCAACTGATTTGCTTGTGTTGATTTTACAACCAGCCACTTTGCTGAAGTTGTTTATCAGCTGTAGGAGTTCTCTGGTGGAGATTTTCGGATCACTTAAGTAGACTATCATGTCATCTGCAAATAGTGATAATTTGACTTCTTCCTTTCCAATTTGTATCCCCTTGACCTCCTTATGTTGTCTAATTGCTCTAGCTAGAACTTCAAGTACTATATTGAAAAGATATGGAGAGAGAGGACAGCCTTGTCTAGTCCCTGATTTAAGTGGGATTGCTTCAAGTTTCTCTCCATGTAGTTTGATGTTGGCTACCGGTTTGCTGTATATTGCTTTTACTATGTTTAGGTATGGGCCTTGAATTTCTGTTCTTTCCAATACTTTTAGCATGAAAGGATGCTGAATTTTGTCAAATGCTTTTTCTGCACCTAATGAGATGATCATATGGTTTTTTTTCTTTGAGTTTGTTTATGTAGTGGATAGCATTGATGGATTTCCTTATATTGAACCATTCCTGCATCCCTGGGATGAAGCCTACTTGATCATGGTGGATGATCGTTTTGATGTGTTCTTGGATTCTGTTGGCAAGAATTTTATTAAGTATTTTGGCATCAATATTCATAAGGGAAACTGGCCTGAAGTTCTCTTTCTTTATTGGATCTTTGTGTGGTTTTTGTATCAGCATAATTGTGGCTTTATAGAATGAGTTGGGTAGAGTTCCTTCTGTTTCTATTTTGTGGAATAGTTTAAAGTGTATTGGTGTTAGGTCTTCTATGAAGGTCTGATAGAACTCTGCACTGAAGCCATCTGGTCCCGTGCTTTTTTTGGTTGGGAGACTTTCTATGACCCTTTTTATTTCTTCAGATGTTATGGGACTGTTTAATTGATCTATTTGATCCTGATTTAGTTTTGGGGTCGGATATCTGTCTTCTCAGAAGATTTCACCTCAGTGATTGTGGTCTCTTCTTAATCACCACTAATTTTTTAGCTCCAGCTAACTAGCATCAATAGTCCCAGTAATGGAAGGGCTTTGCATTCGTAGTTCTGGTATCTAATTAATCACAGTTGATTTTTCAGCTCCAGCTAACCAAAACCACAGATTCTTCATAATCAAAATAGCAATGGGCCTGATAAGAGTCTTTAACCTTCCCTCTGAAACTTCACATGCCAGGCCTCCATCTTCTCCACTGTTCTCAACTTTATCTTCCCAGCTCCTACACAACATCCTACAGAGCCCTTATCATTGAATGGGTCTTCAAGGCCAAATTTCCAAAGTCCTCACACAGTCCTCCCCAAAACATGGCCAGGTTCTCACAGTAATATACCATTCCTGTTACCTATTTTTCTATGTCATGGTTTCCATTCCTGTACAAACAACATGGCCACGAAGCAAGTTAGGTGGAAGGGGTTTATTTAGCTTACACTTCCACACTGTTTCATCACCAAAGGACGTCAGAACTAGAACTCAAGCAGATTAGGAAGCAGGGGATGATGCAGAGGCCATAGAGGGATGTTACTTACTGGCTTGCTAATCTTTCTTTCTTATAGAACCCAGTACTACCAGACCAGGAATGGCACCACCCACAGGGGCCCTCCCACCTTGATCACCAACCAAGAAAATGCACCAGAGCTGGATCTCATGGAGGCACTTTCCCAACTGAAGCTCCTTTATCTGTGATAATTCCAGCCTATATCAAGTTGACAAACAAAACCAGCCACTACAAGGCCTTAACTCTTACTGAGTTGTTATTAGAAGCTGACCATTGCTGGAGTAAGAAAAACTTTTCTTTCTCAGTTGCTTCATTTATTTATATTATTTATTTTCTCACGATAAGACCACTATTATGGTGGTTTGCACTGGCACCTGGGAGCTGAGCCTGTGCTCTGGATCCCCACACACTCAGCCCACATCCAGAGGAACCTGGGCGACCCCGAAGTTCTGATACATTCAATGAATTGAAAAAACAAACAAACAAACAAACAAACAAACAAACCATCCTGGATCTAAAAATGGAAATGGAAACATTAAACAAAACATGATGGAAGTCAATCATGGCATCAGAGATACAAGCATCATTGATAGAAAAAAGAAATAGAAGAGAGAATCTCAGGTGTAGAAGATACCAGAGAAGACAATGACACCACAGTCAAGGAAAATACAGAAAGAAAAATCTTCTAGCTCAAAATAATCAAGAAATTCAGGTCATAATATAAAGACCAAACCTAAAAATAATAGGTATAGAAAACAGTAAAGATTCCAAACTCAGAGATAGTAAACATCATACTTATCAACAAAATTATAGAAGAAACCTTACCTATCCTAAAGAAAGTGATACAAATAAACATACAAAAATCCTACAGAACACAAAAAATATTGGACCAGGAAAAAAATTCTTCCTGTCACCTAAAAATCAAACAACCAAATGCACAGAACAAAGAAAGAATATTAAAAGTGGTAAAGCAAAAAGGTAAAGTAACATATAAAGTCAGACCTATTAGAATTATTCCAGACTTCTCAATAGACTCTAACACCCAAAAGATCCTAGGCAGATGTCATACATATCCTAAGAGAACAAAGGTTGCCAGTCTAGGCTACTTTACCCAGCAAAACTCTCAATTATCCTAGATGGAGAAATGAAGATATTCCATCACAAAACCAAATTTATACAATGTATTTCCTTAACCTAACACTACAGAGCATATTAGAAAAAAAACCTCCAACACAAGGAGGGAAACTACACCATAAAAAAAAGAAATTATTCTTCTCAAAACAAACCCTAAGGAAGAGAACCACACCATCATAATTCCATGTTTAATAAGAAAAATAACAAGAATCAATAAATTATGGGTCCCCCACATCAATGGACTCAATTGCCCAATAAAAAGACATAGGCCAACAGACTGGATACCTAAACAGAACACAGAATTTTGCTGCATACAGGAAATACACATCAGTGATAAAGACAAACACTATCTCAGAGTAAAAGGCTGGAGAAAAATTTCCAAGCACATGGTCCGAAGAAGCAAGCTGGAGTAGTCATTCTAATAGATAATACAATAGACTTTCAGCCAAAATTATCAAAAAGATGGGGAAGGGCACTACAAACTCATCAATGGAAAAATCCACCAAGATGAACTCTCAATTCTAAACATGTATGCCATAAATGAAAAGGCACCACTTTTGTAAAATCAACACTATTGAAGCTTAAAGCACATGTTGAACCACACAATAGTAGTAGGAGATTTCAACACCCCACTCTCACCAATGGACAGATCATGGAAAGAAAGTAAACGGATACAGGGAAACTAACAGAAGTTTTGAACCAAACACTTCACCCTAAAACAAAATAATAGACATTCTTCTCAAAACCTCATGGTTCCTTCTCCAAAACTGACCATATAATCAGACACAAAAAATGCTCAAAAATACATAAATATTGAATTAATCCCAGGTAACCTATCAGACCACCATGAGCTAAGGCTAGCCTTCAGTAAAAATTTGGTCAGATAATAAATAAGGAAGGAAATTAAACATATTTTAGAATTGAATGAAAGCGAAGGCACAGCACAGCCAAATTTATGGGACTCAATGAAAACAGTGGTAAAAGGAAAACTCATAGCTGTGAGTATGTCCATGAAGAAAATGGAGAGATCTTATATTAGCAGCTTAACAACACATCTGAAATCTCTAGAACAAAAAGAAGAACACACACCCAAGAGGAGAAGACAGCAGGAAATAATCAAACTCAGGACTGAAATCAAGAAACAAAGAGAACTATACAAAGAATCAATAAAACTAGAAGCTCATTCATTGAGGAAATCAACAAGATAGATGAACTCTTATCCATATTAACTAAAGGGTACAGAGACACTGTCCAATAAAGAAAATGAGAAATAAAAAAAGAGACATAATAACAGAAACTGAGGAAATTCAAAAAATAATCAGATCCTACCTCAAAATCCTATACCCCCCAAAACTGAAAAATCTAGATAAAAATGGATGATTCCAGGTACCAAAGTTAAATCAGGATCAGATAAACAACCTAAACAGTCCTTTAACCTCTAATAAAGTAATCATTAATAGTCTCCCAACCAAAAATAGCCCATGGACCAGATGGGTTTAGTGCAGAAGTCTATCAGACCTTCAAAAAATACCTATTTCCAACACTTCTCAAACTATTCCACGAAATAGAAACAGAAGAAACACTACTCAATTCTCTGTATGAATTCACAGTTATGCTGATACCTAAACAACACACACACACACACACACACAAAACAAGAAAGAGAATTTCGGACCAATTTCCCTCATGAATATTGTGGCAAAGATACTCAATAAAATCTTGTAAACTGAATATAAGAACATATCAAAACAATCATTCACTATGATCAAGTAGGCTTCATCCCAGGGACACAGAGATGGTACAATATAAGGAACTCCATTAACATAATCAATCACATAAACAAATTCAAAGAAAAAAACACATGATCATCTCATTTGATGCTGGAAAACATTTGCCAAAATACAACACCCCTTCATTTTAAAAGTATTAAAGAGATGAGGAATTCAATGTCCATATCTGAGCATAATAAAAGTATTGTACAGCAAAACAATAGGCAATATCAAATTAAATGTAGAGAAAATTGAAGTAATCCCACTAAAATCAGGAACAAGACAAGGCTGCCCAAATGGCATGCCTCAAAATATACTCAAAATATAGCCAGAGCAGTTAAAAAACAAAAGAACATCAAAGGGATACAAATTGGGAAGGAAGAAATCAAAATATCACTATTTGTAGATGATATGATAGTATACATAAGCGACCCCAAAAATTCTACCAGAGAGCTCCTACAGCTCATAAATATACTTCAGCAATGTGGCTGGATATAAAATTAGCTCTAACAAATCTGTAGCCTTCCTCTATTCAAAGGATAAATGGGCTGAGAAAGAAATTAGGAAAATTACATCCTTCACAGTAGTCACTAATAACATAAAATATTTTGATGTGATGCTAACCATGCAAGTGAAAATATGTATGACAAGAACTTCATGACTCTGAAGAAAGAAATCGAAGAAGGCCTCAGAAGATGGCAGAGATCTCCCATGCTCATGGATCAGTAGGATTTATATAACAAAAATGGCCTTTATACAAAAGCAATCTATGGATTCAATGCAATCCCCATCAAAATACCAACTCAACTCATCACAGAGATATAAAGAGTAAATCTCAAATTCATCTGGAATAACAAAAATGGCAGGATAGTGAAAACAATTCTCAACACTAAAAGAACTTCTGGAGAAATCACCATTCCTGACCTCAGTTTGTACTACAGAGGAGTAGTGATTATAAGCAAACACAGATGGTATTGGCACAGAATCATGCAGGTAGGTAAATGGCATGGAATTGAAGAACCAGAAATAAAACTACACACCTATGGTCACTTGTTCTTTGACAAAGGTGTCAGACCCTACAGTGGGAAAAAGAGCATTTTCAACAAGTGATGCTGGTTCAACTGGCACGTAGGGATGCATCCCATCTGCAGACACCCAACCCAAACACTATTGCTGATGCCAGGAAACACTTGCTAACAGGAGCCTTGTATGACTGTTCCCTGAAAGGTTCTAACAGCACCTGACCAATACAGAAGCAAATACACCTGACTGTCAATTGAGAACAGGGTCCCAATGGAATAGCTAGAGGAAGGACTGAAGGAGCTGAAGGGAATTGTGATTCCATAGGAAGAGCAATAGCAACTAACAGGACCAGCCAGAGCTCCCAGAGACTAAACCACCAACCGAACAGTATTCATGGAGGGATCCATGACTCCAGAGACATCCAGCAGAGAATGGCCTTATCTGACATCAAATGGAAAGGGAGGCCCTTGGTCTTGTGAAGCCTTGATGCCATAGCATATGGGGATGCTAGAGTAGTGAGGTGAGAATGGGTGAGTGGGTAGAGGTGGACAGGCGAAGGGGAAAGGGGAGAAGGGGGATGGGATGGGGAGTTTGTGCAGGGATAACAAGGGAGGGGAATATCATTTGAAATTTAAATGAATAAAATGATCTAAAAATACAATACAATAAAATAAATGCTATGCTTGACTGAATAGTCTCTAATCTATTAGAGACTACTCCCAAACAACAGCACTACCTAAACCTAAAGGGTTATTTCTTTTTAAATCTTAAGGTGGTGAATAAGACATGTTGGAGATGTACAGAAGGCACTAGAGGGGGGAGAAGTAGATAGCTATGACATATTTCTTGGTATAATTGAATAAGATTATAAGAAGAAAAATAAGTTAAAATAATCACACAAATAGCCATTAAGACTTTAGTACATTGAATACAGAGACAAGAGACACTACAGAAAAAAACTGAGCCAAATGTGCTCAGAAATATATGTTCAAAACTAAATTAAGCACACTTTACATAGGATAATTTATTTATGGAAATGCAGATTTTTCATAGGTTTTGAGAAAATTGCTACTACCTAAATAAATATGTGACTTGTTTGGAATATTAAAATCTTACCTGCTTAGCTGTTTTGTATGTTTGTCATTTTTCTTCTGTTCTCCCTCCAATTCAGACTTCACAGATTGAATTAACTCAATATACTTCTCATCTTTATCAGACTTTGAAAAAATATTTAAGAAATATAGACAATCTCTTTTATTTCTTAGAAAAATTACTTCTAATGAGTTCATGACAATATCTGTTTAGATAGACTCACAAATTACATTTTCAGTATAATTCACTTCAAAATAATCACCATCCTCAAGACATCAAAGTGATTTATGTTGCTCACCATTAAATTTTCTGAAGGTTTATTTACAGATTTTGTTTGTAAAGATGTCTTCTCTATAATATGTGAGACATCTCTCATCTCTCATGGGGCACTCATTTTTTGGAGGCTTTAGTTATCCTGAAATACATCACCCCATCTACAAACAGTTTCTATCAATAATTATATTCACTAATTAAATCTTTTTTAATCCTGTTTACTGTTAAATTCTCCAGGTCATCAAGCATATGTTTTATTTTCAGCCATCATTCTTCTTCACTTCTAGAAAGCAATCATGAACAATGACCAGACTCACACCTTGTTCTTCAAGCACACTTGCCTTTTAAACCAGCAGCTTCAAATGCTTACTCCTGCCCTGTCCAGATTGTTAACATGTAAGGTCTCTCAGAATTCCTGTGTCTTAAATACTTTAACTCAGCACATCTAATCTCAATTTCTTAATTCAGATCACGTAAAAATCTATGTCTTCCTTCTCAGGCAGTTCTTACAGACAATGCTTTGGAAGAATTGCTTTTGAACAAAAACAAAATCTTTGTGTTCCTTTTGTAATGGCAATCCTACTTTTCAACTTTACAAGTAGGGAAAGGGAAATTTCAGTGGATTAATTGCCTCCATATGACAGGCCTATGGCATGTCTGGGGGAAATTTTCTTGATTGCTAATTGATGTGCTATGACACAGTGTACTATGGCCAGTACTATCCCTAGGCAGGTTTACTGGGGCTGTAATAAAAATAACAAAACATGAGCCCAGGCAATAATTGAAACCCTTCTGTGGGCTCTGCTTCAGTCCCTGCTTCCAAGTTCCTGTCTTTAGTTTCTACCCCAGCTGGCTTAGAATGCAGGTGTCCTTCTTAGCAGTCAGAGGTGGACTATATTTAGTTGGAGTATATGTAACATATAAGATAAAATAAATACTCTGCTCCTTCACATGATTTGGATCATGATGTTTATCCCGGGAACAGAAGGAAAACTAGAATACCTAGCATGTGTGAAATTTTAGTTTACAGGGAAGAAATTATCCCCTTAAGTTATTGTACACCAGCCCATTTTCTGCCCACTCCTTGTACCTGGTCGCTAATCCTACCCATTGTCTTCACATTCCCTCTCCTACCCAGGACAGCAGAGCCAATTCTAGGACATGCCAGAGACCAGAGTAGCGGGAGGGGAGAGGACCCAGGGAATCTATGGGGGTTTCTCTAGCTGGGACTCCTAGCAATGGGAAATGTGGAATCTGAAGTGAACACCTCCTGGATGGAGGCAGGACTCCCAGTGCAGGGATAAGGACAGGAACAGGAACACACACACACACACACACACACACACACACACACACACACACACACCATTCTACTGAAAATGTGACCTGCCTAGAAGTTATACAGGGAGAAAGATGGAACAGAGACAGAGCAAATGACCAACCAATGACTGTCCCAAATATAGATCCAGCCCTTGGGCAAAAATCAACCCCTGACAGTATAAATGATACTCTGTTATGATTGTCAACAGGATCCTAACATAGCTGTCCTTTGAGAGGCTCCACATAGCAACTGACTAAAACATATGCAGAGATCATCAGCCAAATATTAGATGGAGCTCTAGAAGACATATGGAAGGGTTTAAAGGACTGAAGAACCCAAAGAGGACAGAGACTCCAGAGAAAGACCAACAGAGTCAACAAACTGGACCCTTGGACTTTCCCAGAGCCTGGATTACCAACCAAAGAGTGAGCACAGGATGGGCCTAAACTCCTTGTATATATGATGCATATGGGCAGCTTTGTCTTCATGTCGGTCTCAAAACAAATGGAGCAGAGGCTGTCCTTGAGTCAGCTGCCTGCCTGAAATCCCATTCCCAAGTGATCTACCTTGTCTGGACTCAGTTAGGATATTTCCAGGCCACAAGGACTTGATGTGGGGGATGATGGAGGAGCTAGCAAACAGAGGGGAGAAGGGGAGGGGGATGCGGGAGAATCTCTGGGGGGTTACTTGGAGGACAGGTCAGATTGATATTGATATATAATGTGAATAAATACATAAATTGAAAAGTCCCTTGTCATTTATATATGGTTTTCATGTTAGTATCAATGTGGTTTTCTTAATTGTTGACATCTTTTGTGGTACTGATTTCTATTTTGAAAAACATTCAAAATACATGCAACATACTTGTAGAAATCATTGAAATCTAAATACATTTCTGTCTGACATTTCATAGAAAGTGACTCCAGGTATTCTTTTAAGAATACCTTATCAAAATTATTATTTCAGTAACATACAAATATTAATAAAATCAGGGTGATTTTCTTTGAAATCTAAAAAAAAATTGTAGAAGGAATTCAATCCAGAAACATGGCTATTTGGGCTGGAATACATACATGACCTTAGTCCTCACCTCTATTCCCCAAACAATAAGAGTCATGATAGTAGAATAAAGCCACTATGTTTGAAAGTAATGTGCAAATGAGTGGTAGACAAAGTGGTGAATCAGAGAAAGTTTTGACAGAACAGGATCTGCCCAACTCTCATGAGAAGAGAGAAGAAATGGAAGCTACCTAAGGGAGCAGTAAAAAGAATGGATCTGAGAGAAGGAAGCGTTTTCAGGAGAGTTTTACAAGGACAGGCTGAAGAGAGAACAAGCTAGCCACAAGTGAACAGAATAAGCCAGAAAATGAGATGGAGCCAGAAGATTAGAACAGATTGCTTGAGTTAGATAGATATAGGCCAACAGAGAAGCCAGGTTGAGCCAGTCATCTTGTAGATGAGTTTGAGACATAACAGCTGAATGGAAACAGCCACTTGTTCAGAGAACAAGTAAGACTGAGATTATTTACGGTATTTCTCAGAACCCAGAAACATTTCAGGCCCACATTAAATGGACAGAGGCCAGAAGTTTTGAGGTCTAGGCAATAAACCTCCAAGATGGCAATTACAGTGACAAACAAAAGCTACTTTTACAAAAAGTTTTCAATATCTCATCATCCATTACAAAGATCAGTAAGTTAAAAATGTCTACTTCCCCTGAAAACTGTATCTGTCTAATGTAACTGCACAAGTCCAACTATTGTGGCTTATGGACACCAGTTGGTAAGAACGGTGATAGCACTGCTCCAATTCCATGTTTATAATGTAATCCTCTAATCTCAATATCTTTGAAAGAAATTGAATAGTAGTCAAACTCTGTAAAGGTTGGTGAATAGTTACTTAGTTTTTGTTAGCCAGGCTCATGAGGCAAGAAAAGAGCTTTGAGTCATTATCCAACAGAAAATCTTACCAAAAACTCATCAAGTCTGTGGTCTGAGAAGACATTTCTATGAAGTTAGTGGGACATGCACTGTCACTCTGAAGTAGAAGCAGCACACATGAAGCAAATATGTTTTTAGTTTGCCATCAGTGAAATGATTCATATTACCTAAAATATTGTCATTACTTCTATCAAACAAAGACAAGTCACTTTGCAGTAACACAGAAATAAAAAATATTACAAATGTGCAAATTTATACTTACTGAATTTTTCAGACGTTGTGTATTTTTCCCTGCATTATTTCTTTGTTTATCTCTTAAATTTGGATTTTTATCTAGACTCCTAAAAGACACATTTAAAACAAATTATTTTTACCAAAAATTTAAATATCATATATTTTCAAAACAAATATTTAAAGGATTAATTACATATTGAAAAACATGGTATTTTGAAAAACATATGATATAGAAACTCTTTTCTCTGGAGGTATTTTGTGGAAATCATGCAAAATGAGTAGGTCACATGAACAATTTACTCCTTTGCTCTTTGTGATGCTGTTTATGAAGCTTAGGAATATATGATGCATATACATTTCAATTTAATTCCATTCACAGTGCTAATTTTATACCTTTCACTTAACATACAGAAGGAATTTCCACTAGTTTCACAATATGTATTTATAAATCCATAAACTTCCCTAATGTTTATTTTATAATCAAGCTGTTCCATTTGATTAGTAAACTTAAAATAATGATGCCTGAAAATAAAGAAGCTCTAGGTGTTTCCTTGTGGAAAAGGGATAAAGAAGTGTTTGTCAAATTGGCCTGTGCTGCAATCAGGAGACCATATTCTCCTTGAACTTCCAGGAAAACATGGCCTCATCTATGAGACACTTGTTTCTCAAGC
This sequence comes from Apodemus sylvaticus, assembly GCF_947179515.1. Lineage (NCBI taxonomy): Eukaryota > Metazoa > Chordata > Mammalia > Rodentia > Muridae > Apodemus > Apodemus sylvaticus. Next base: position 80,516,449 of record NC_067485.1, on the reverse strand, counting down.
ATGTAAAATGGTAGAGATACAGAGACCTTGAGACAAGAGCCCAGTGAAAAGCCCATGAGGCCAGGTTGTGCTTATCTTATTAGGTTCCTCTCAGGCATCCTCTGAATAGGTTAAGTATAAAGTTCTGAAAGGGAGCCCAAATTTGCAAGAGAGGTCCCAGGGTGTTGACAAATCATGACTGGGAGATACCTGCTGAGGAAACCTGCAGGCAGTGAGTGGACTAGACTAAGACCCTAGGTCCTGTACTCAATGCCCAGTGTAGCTGAATGTCAGGGCTGGGAGGCAGAAGTGGGTGGGTGGATGGGGGAACATCCTCATAGAAGCACGGTGAGGGGAGATAGAATAGGGGGCTTCTGGAGAGGAAACTAAGAAAGGGGATGATATTTGAAATGCAAATAAATAAAATATCCAATAAAAATTAAGTAAATATATAACAGATGCAAAACATGCCACAAATGGCATAGCATTGAGACAGAACTGCAAGATGCTGCCACTCTGTGCGTCATATCCTGGATCTGGCACTGAAAATTTTAATGTTGATTCTGCTGGGTCTCAGACTTGCTTGCATAAAATCTTTTCTTGTTGTCTTCAATTCTTGCCTTCAGGAATTAAAGTTTTTATACTGTGTCCTGTCTACTAGAATAACTCATCTTTGTTATTTGACAGAGTTTTACAACTAAGAATTTAATGCATTACAGAATAGACTTTGGACTTTAAAATAACATTAATACTGTATAGTTTTTTGAACTTGTTTGATAAACAGCACTACAAATAATAGATGAATTTTATATTTCCGGATTAAAAAAAAACAAAAAACAACTGCCCTTTCATATTCTGTTGAAGGAATATTGAATCAATACACATTTTGTTCAGAACAATTTAAATATATTGATCAAATCCTTTTTAATACAGTTTCCTTTCTCTAACCATATGATTTTATATTAAATATTTCAAAATCTAATACTCCAGCATAGAAAATGATGTTCCTTGCAGAAGAGTAATACTATTATTTAACAAAATTATACTTCCTATCACACAAATAGTAAAAGGCATAAATAGCCATTAGTATTGTGATTTGGAGGAGAACACATATTTGAAAATGATCATAAGTTTTAAAATGACCATATTCACTGTGATTTATTATTGACATAAATTTCATACTCCATAGAACTAAGCATTTTTCACAAGTAGACATAGTGGCACATAGTGGCTCCACCCACACCTGAGGACAGCACTCTGAAGAACTAATTAGACTCAGTGGGGAAGGAAGTTAAGATGAAAGCAAAATATGACAGAACACAAATAATAAAGTTCAAAAGGAGATCTGAGGTGAGATGTGAAAGTAGATATGATCTAAATATAAAGAACTGCTGTCGAAGGACAAATAGTAATTACCATAATTATAATAATTTAAGACAAAATTTGAGAAATCCACTTCAAAACTCGTCAAAGGTAAGTGACAAATGACAAAAATTCTAAATGGCTTCATAAAATTTAAAATGGTCAAATGTGTCTCTAAAATTGGAATAAATTACCTAACATACCTGGACACTGCTCCCCGTAGATGAATCTTTGAAACTTTGGACTCTAATTTTGTTACTTGTGATGATGAAATTTTCTCTCTTAGTAAATGAGCCTCATCTTTAAGTTTTTTCCTTTTCTTAGAAGACAGTTCCATGTTGCAGCTGTGAAGATTCATTGATCCTTTATATGAGGGAATTGCACAGGAGAGTACATCTAGGATGTTAGACTCTGTGTAAAAGAGAAAAACCTTAGGTGATAAATCAAGACTCATTAAACACAGTTCTTTCTAAAAGTCATACTTTATTACATAAAATCATATAATAATATAATTATGAATATATAATCAGTGAAAATATGAATATATTTTACAAATAAAAAAGAAGTTCCCTGTGACACATAGTAATTAAAACACTATACAGAACAAAGAAAGGATATTAAAAGCCACAATAAAAAAGACCAAGTCATGTAAAAGACGTGCCCTAAGTAACCCCTGACTTCTCAATGAAAAGTCGGAATGACAAAACATCCTGGATGATTGCTCTATAACTCTGAATATAACAGATGTCAGCCCAGACTACTATATCTACCAAAACTATCACACAATCAAGGGAGAATGAAAATCTTTCACATTAAAGACAAATTGCAGCAATTTCTGTGATCCAATCCAACTCGGCAGAAGATACTGAGGGAAAACTTTAGTCTAAATGCAAGGTTACCTACATCCAAGAAGGCACAAGGAACAATTAATCTCAGAACTGTTAATCAAAAGAGAAAAAAATGTAGCAACCATAAAATAACAGGAGTTGCAAAACATTACCCAATAATAACTCTCAATGTTAACAAAATCAATAATGTCAATGCCTCAATAAAAAGACATAGAATAACAAAGTCTACTTAAAAAACAAAAACAAAACAAGGAGTGGTGATGCATGCCTTTTGTCCCAGCACTTGGTGGCAGTGGTAGGCAGACATCAGTAATTTTGAGGCTGGCCTGTTTTACAGAATGAGCTTCAGGACAGCTAAGGTTACACAGAGAAACCCTGTCTGAAAAGAAAACAAAAAACAAAAAACCAAAAAAAAGGAGAAAAGTCAGTCCTAAAAATATAAACACAAAACAAAAATGGACTCAGAAGGTTGTATTTACATATTTGTGCAGTTGTGTGTGTGTGTGTGTGTGTGTGTGTGTGTAAAATAATAATGACAAGGGAGAAGTAGAATGTGGATTTAAGAAGAGATAAAAAGTTTTATAGAAGGGGATGCAGGATCAGTTGAAGAGAGAAAAAAGGGAAAAAGGAAGGTGATATAATTATATTTTAATTAAAAGCATAAAATTTTACGGAACTAATCAGAAGAGATAGGGAAACATGGCACAAATTCATTAAAAGAAAAAATCTCTTGCGGAATTATTTGAATCCCAGTCTGTGTTTTCTCCCCCATCTTTGGTTATTGAGTTAATGGATAAAGCACATCTATATTCTTTATCATAAGCCTCAAGCAATGTAAGAGCTGAGCAGGTGCTACCCTCCATGTTATTAGAATCTATTTTCCTACTGACCACCCTGAGTTATTACTCATTATTTATTATGTTTCATCTGGGCTGCTCTTAACTCCAATTGTCTAGGCCACCAGGCTATGTTTGTATGGCTCAGTACATTCATGGCAGCTTCTCCTCTCTCCTGCCTATTCTTCTCCAATTGCTCAGTCCCCAAGATTGGGGGATCCTAACTATACCTCTTCCTCTTCTGCCACCTATTGGCTGTTGGTATCTTGATTCACCAATCAGAAATAACTTGGAGAGGGTCACAGGGTTTGCATCTAGAGTCCAGGTACTAGAGGTCTGCACTTAGCATTATGATAAACAGTAAAAGACAAACCTCAACAGTTCTATCTTTTTGTTCAACAAAGGGCTCTTTTCTCTCAGATATAAACTGAATACAATTATAACAATTATGTATAATTTAACAATATATGTTATAAGGTATGATACATATTTATAACATCCAGTCTATCATGTGGTAGTTTAGATAAAGTATCTTAATGGTTTAGATTTTTGTACTTAAATTGTGTATGATTTTAATTTGTATTACCATTTGAAAACCATCTTTAAAATCTAGAATATCTTTAATGTTAAAAGACTTATTCAATTATGGGACCATAATTAGTCTTTAATTTCATCAGAGATTTAAAAAGGAAACCTGTATCAATACATCTTTGAGTATGTAATAAAGTAGCTTCCAAAACTTAAAACAGTTGGCACAGACACTTGACTGTCTGGAGAATCGCTAATATTTCTTATAATGTTGGAGCATCTATTTTTAGCCTTTAGGCCCAGAACATCTGACAGACCTTAAGTGAACTAGAAATTATTAAGGACTATTTTACTCTATATTGGCAAAGATTATCATTTGACTATCTTGCATTTGTTTCTTATTTTGGGATGGCATTTTGTCTATAGATGAAATTAGCACATTTTTTTTGCCAAGTGGCCAGCTTGCCATAAATGAATCAACTCTATTTGGAGGTATTTGATATTCAATACCTTCTTGCAAGTGGAATGAGGCTACTGCCAGGAGCAGATTTCTCTTGTACTTAAAAGGTCTTTTCATAATGAAATGATTTATTCTGTGAATCTCTGACACTTTGGAACACTATATATTATACATATCTCATAGTTGAATTGTTAAACATTGATTATATTTAGTTAATTTTTATTTGAATAACCTGAAAATTATTTTTTTGCAATTAACTGAATTAGAACCTAACATGATTATGAGCATGACTATTTGACTATTAAATTTTGACTATTTTAAAAACTTTGTAATTGCAGCTATTGAAATAACTGGCTCTAAACTTTGTATATTTAAATGAGTTGTATAGGCACAATGGCTAAGAGTAACAAAATTTATTTTAACTTTTCTATCAACTATAAAGATTTATACCATTGAAAACCTGGATCAATATATGAATTTTGTATCAATGTAAGAAAATATTACTGCCACTTTGTATCAAAATGTAAAGATTTTTATCAATGTCAAATTATAGCTATAAAATGTTTTGTATAAGAGTAAATTTAAGAATTTATCCCTATTTGTCTAATTTTTATAGTATTATTATATATCCTATTCTCTTTTCAACCATCTTCCCTTTATGTAAAAAAAAGAAGTTCATCCAGTTTCCTTCTATATCCCAGAGCTGACCCTGTTCCACAGCTCTCCATACCCAAATCCAGCCAGGATAACCAGGACTTCTGACACACCGGTGAGCACAGGTAAAACCACCATTTCTGCTCTGAGTGTCCTGTGTGGAAACCTCAGGACACAGGAACCCAGGAGCAACCTGGGAAAGGATTTTTCAGGTTTCCCAGAGCTAACCCTGTGCCACAGTTCTCCATACCCAAATCCCACTCCTGAGAGCACAGGTGAGATCACTGTTTCTGTTCAAATTCCTGTCCCAAGAGGTATCTGACCAAGGAACCAAGGAACCATCAGGGACAGGATATTTCCAGTTTTCATCTGTGATCAGGAGCTGACCCTGTTCTATAGCTCTCCATACCCAAATATCTCCCAGAGACAGTTGGTCTCCCAGGAACACTGAGACACAGGCTTGCATGAGATAGCAAGATCAGCTAACACCAGAGATAACCAGATGGTGAGAGGCAAAAACAAGAACATAAGCAACAGAAACCAAGGTTACATGGCATCATCAGAACCCATTTCTCCCAAATAACCCTATTTAAAAATGGGGAACAGAGCTAAGCAGAGAATTCTCAATGGAGGAATATCAAATGGCTAAGAAGCACCTAAAAATGTTCAGTACCCTTAGTCATCAGGGAAATGTGAACCAAAATGAACCTGAGATTCTACTTCACACCAGTCAGAATGGCTAAGATCAGAAAATCAGGTGACAGCAGATTCTGGCAAGGATGTGGAGAAAGATGAACAGTCCTGCATTGCTGGTGGGATTCCAAGCTGGTACAACCACTCTGGAAATCAATCTGGAAATTCCTCAGAATTTAGACATAGTACTACTTGGGGATCTAGCTAAACCACTCCTGGGCATATACCCAGAAGATGCTCCAACATGTAATAAGTACATATGCTCCATTATGTTAATAACATCCATATTTATAATAGACAGAAGCTGGAAAGAAACCAGATGTCCCTCAACAGAGGAATGGATACAGAAAATGTGGTACATTTACACAATGGAATACTATACAGCTATTAAGAAGAATGACATCATGAAAGTCATGGGGCAAGCGAATAGATCTAGAAAATGTCATCCTGAGTGAAGTAACTTGGTTCCGAAAGAACACACATGATACATACTCACAGATGAGTGGAGATTAGGCACAGTGTGTGGAATACCCACAATACAACTCACAGACCACTTGAAGCTCAAGAGGAAGGAAGACCAAAGAGTGGCTGCTTCAGTCCTATTTAGAAGGGGGAAATAGATGATGGGATGAACATCAGAGGAAGAGAAGAGTGAGAGGGGTAAAGAGAGAAAGTGCCATGTATGGAAGATGGTGGAGATGTAGAGAGGGTCAGGGAATTGAACAGAGGTCTGCAGCAATGGGGGATGTGGAAGTGGGGATAGCAACTACAAAGTCCCAGATTCCAGGAAAGCAAGAGCCTCCTAGGACACCATGGAGATGATCTCAGCAGAAATACCCCACAAAGGAGAGAGAGAACATGTCGAGACCATACCCAGAGGTTAGGCCTAGCCCCCCACTTGAGGGATGGTGTCACCAACCCATCTCCAAAATTTTAACTCAGAATTGCTCCTGTCTAAATGAAATACAGGGACAAAGAGTGGAACAGAGAGGGAAGGAAAGGCCATCCAGAGACTGCCCCACTTAGTGATCCATCCCACATGCAAACACCAAGCAAGGACACCATTGCTGATGCCATTAAGTGCTTGCTGACAGGAGCCTGATACAGCTTTCTCCTGGGAGGCTCTGCCAGATAATGACCAATACATATGCAAATCTACACAGCCAAACATTGTACTGAGCATGGAGACCCTAATGCAGAAGAGTTAGGGCAAAGACTGTAGGAGCTGAAGGGGTTTGCAACCTCATAGGAAGAACAATATCAACCAACCAGAACCCCAGAGCTCCCAGGGACTAAACCACCAACCAAAGAGTACACAGGGGGTACCCATGGCTCCAGCTGGATATGGAGCAGAGGAATGCCTTATCTGGCATCACTGGGAGGGGAATCCAGTGGAGGCTTGATGACTCAGGATAGGGGAACGCTAGGCTGCTGAGTCAGGAGTTGGTGGGTAGGTTGGGGAGCACCTTGATTGAGGCAGGGAAAGGGAGGAGCAGATAGGGACCTTGTAGAGGTTAAACTGGCAAGAGTGATAACATTTAAAATGTAAATTAATAAAATAACCAATAACAAAGAAAGGATAGAGAAGAGGAAAGGAAAGATAGAAATCCCTGAGTCTATGTTCTCTTTTTAGCTTCCTACCTGTCTAGACCTATAATTATTTATAAATTATCTCTTAAAATTACAACAAATCTATAATTTATAAAATGACCAGCCCTCCCATCCCACCTTAAGGAATTGGGAAGATGGTCTTTTTATTCTTGTTCCTTGTTGAATTTGGATGAATAATTTATGTTTCAGAGGCCCAAAATGAAAGAGGAAAAATAGTTAAGTCAAAATAAAGTTCATTTGCAGATGACATGATAGTCTACTTAAGTGACCCGAAAACCTCCACCAGAGAACTCCTACAGCTGATAAACAACTTCAGCAAAGTGGCTGGTTATAAAATCAACTCAAGCAAATCAGTTGCCTTCCTATACTCAAAGGATAAGCAGGCTGAGAAAGAAGTTAGGGAAATGACACCCTTCATAATAGCCACAAACAATATAAAGTATCTTGGTGTGACTCTAACCAAACAAGTGGAAGATCTATATGACAAGAATTTCAGATCTCTGAAGAAGGAAATCGAAGAAGACCTCAGAAAATGGAAAATTCTGCCATGCTCGTGGATCGGCAGGATTAATATAGTTAAAATGGCCATCTTGCCAAAAGTGATCTACAGATTCAATGCAATCCCCATCAAAATCCCAACTCAGTTCTTCACAGTGTTAGAAAAAGCAATTCTCAAATTCATCTGAAATAACAAAAAGCCCAGGAGAGCTAAAACTATTCTCAACAACAAAAGAAATTCTGGGGGAATCAGTATCCCTGACTTCAAGCAATACTACAGAGCAATAGTGTTAAAAACTGCATGGTATTGGCACTGTGACAGACAAGTGGACCTATGGAATAGAATTGAAGATCCAGAAATGAATCCACACACCTATGGTCACTTGATCTTCGACAAAGGAGCCAAAAACATCCAGTGGAAAAAAGATAGCCTTTTCAACAAATGGTGCTGGATCAATTGGAGGTCAGCATGCAGAAGAATGCGAATTGATCCATTCTTATCTCCATGTACTAAACTTCACTCCAAGTGAATCAAGGACCTCCATGTAAAACCAGACACACTGAAACTAATAGAAAAGAAACTGGGGAAGACCCTTGAGGACATGGGCACAGGGGAAAAGTTCCTGAACAGATAGCTTATGCTCTAAGATCAAGAATTGACAAATGGGACCTCATAAAATTACAAAGTTTCTGTAAGGCAAAGGACACTGTTAAAAGGACAAAATGGCAACCATCAAATTGGGAAAGGATATTCACCAACTCCACATCTGATAGAGGGCTAATATCTAATATATACAAAGAACTCAAGAAGTTAGACCCCAGGGAACCAAATAACCCTATTAAAAATGGGGTACAGATCTAAACAAAGAATTTTCACCTAAAGAAATTCGGATGGCAGAGAGGCACCTTAAGAAGTGCTCAACATCATTAGTCATTAGGGAAATGCAGATCTAAACAACCCTGAGATTTCACCTTACACCAGTCAGAATGGCTAAGGTCAAAAACTCAGGAGACAGCCGGTGTTGGCGAGGATGTGGAGAAAGAGGAACACTCCTCCACTGCTGGTGGGGCTGTAAGATGGTACAACCACTGTGGAAATCAGTCTGGAGGTTCCTCAGAAAACTGGACATGACACTTCCGGAGGACCCTGCTATACCTCTCCTGGGCATATACCCAAAGGATTCCCGGATATGCAATAAAGACACATGCTCCATTATGTTCATAGCAGCCTTATTTATAATAGTCAGAAGCTGGAAAGAATCCAGATGCCCCTCAAAGGAGGAATGGATACAGAAAATGTGGTATATTTACACAGTGGAATACTACTCAGCAATTAGAAACAATGAATTCACAAAATTTTTAGGCAAATGGTTTGATCTGGAAAATATCATCCTAAGTGAGGTAACCCAATGACAAAGAATACACATGGAATGCAATCTCTGATAAGTGGATATTAATTAGCCCAGAAGTCCTGAATACCCAAGGCACAAATTGCACAACAATTGATGCCCAGGAAGAAGTATGGAGAGGGTCCTGATCCTGGAAAGGATTGATCTAGCATTGGAAGGGAATATAAGGACAGAGAAAAAGGAGGGAGGTGATTGGAGAAGGGATGGAGAGAAGAAGGCTTATGGGACATATGGGGGGGGGAGGGATCCGGGAAAGGGGAAATCATTTGGAATGTAAACAAAGAATATAGAAAATAAAAATATTAAACAAAACCAAAAAAGCAAAATAAAGTTAGTTGGCAATATTTGTTGTGTAGTCTTTATGTATTGAGGAAGTTCGGAATTTAATTGAAGTCCTGGTTTGAATTGTCTGAAGTGAACCAATGTATGAACCAAGGTCATTGGGGGATTAGAAGACTTTTTGAAGTTGTGTTTAAAGTAAGAGTTTGGAAACCGCATCAATTGAGGCAGGATCAGGCAGGGAGCTAGAATAGCAGGTCATTATAGTATCTGAAGGGTGAATTTTGTCATAGCTGTCCTCTTAGTGTTTTCTTTTGTAATACAGGAACCAATATTTAGTTCTGTAAAGCTGTTTATATAAAATGGGTAAGGTGCACAGATCAGATAAGGATGAAATTTTATTCTTTGTTTGAGCAGCTGAAAGACAACTGTCTTTTAATCAGTTAGTTTGATCAATAAGCAAACTATAACAAATTTTTATTCATGCCATATGAAATGATCACATGATGAATTTTGATGATTCTGTAGCCAACAAGATTTAAAGGCTGGAATAGGCTTAAAACATTTAAACAGCTGAAGTTTTGGCTAGAGACATTTTTATGTCTCAGCCAGTTTTATGTCTGTTCCAATGTAGAGGGATTGAGAAATTATTTTATTGGTCATGTTTTCTTATTTTGATATTTTCTTGTCCATAGCCAAGATGTTTAGGCAGTCTTCTTCTATCATATCTGATCAGTATTGTTTTAAAAGGAGTCCAAGTCTTCTTTTACTTTCTTGTTAACATAGAGCCTCTCTCCCAAAATACTATGTCCTTGGTCCAGTTACTAAAAGTTGTCAAAATTGTAGATTGATTTAATTTAGCAGCCTTTTCTCCTTTAGTCCTGCTCTATTCTGACCTCTCTCTTAGAAGATCTGTAATACCATTATAACTATGGACCTGATGCCCATGTTCCTTTTGATAATTAAAACAATTAAAAACAATTTAAACTAAGTATTATTTATTGAGATATGATTTCTCTGTGTAGTCTGAGCTGACCCAGTTTTGTTTATAGACTAGGTTCATTTCAGACAAGAATACTAAATGATGTTCAAGAAGAACAGAGGAGTGGCCCCTGGTTCTAGAAAGATCGGTGCAACAGTATAGGGGAATACCAGAACTGGGAAGTGGGATGGGGTAGATGGGGGAACGAGGGGAGGGAAGAGGGCTTATGGGACTTTCTGGGAGTGGGGAGCCAGAAAAGGAGAAATCATTTGAAATGTACATAAAGAATATAGAAAATAAAAATATTAAAATAAAAAAGAATATATCGAATAAAAAAAAGAATACTAATTATATCCATGCCTTTGTCTTCTACACATTGAGATCAAAGGCCTGGATTGATTTATTGATCTATGTATCTTTAAAAACATTTAAAGAAATTTCCATTTACTTCTCCCTTCTATCCTTTAAAGCAAATGGTTTTTATTTTCCTTTGATGGAGATTAATATCTTTGTGGAGATACACACACACACACACACACACATCCTTTTTCTCTGAATATAAGTTTAATTAATATTGTTTCCAATACATTTAATTTCTATTAAATTCTCTTAACGTGTAAGGCTATTCTTATGCTAACATATGTGTCACGCAATAGGGTAAGCAGTCCCATGGTTTCCATGGAGCCCATGTTCAATGAACACAATTGTTTTATGATAACTTTGACTTCTTAAATTTCCATTATTTTTTATTTTTATTTGATTTTCAGAGGCATGTAGCCTTGTTCTCTGTCCTCTGGCCAGCCTGCTCTATTTCCTATTCGGGGATTCCCAGCACTGCTGAGGCAGCCCAGAAGCACAGGAGAAGACTTCAGGCTGGAGCTTGAGCCCATCACCTAGCCTGCCTCTCTAGTCCTCTCATGCCATGAACCTCTGAATTGTTCATGCAAATTTTGTCCTAATATTGAACCTGGACAGATTGGGGAAAACCACACAGCTCTGCAATTCTCTTCAGTATGTATTTTGTCCTAGTATTGAACCTGTGGGGCTTGAGGAAAAAATGTTCATCTCTGCTAAGAAACCATTTTTCCTGCCTCTGAATATGAATGGGACAGTATGTGTTTTCCATTTGGAGATCTTAAATTAATTTTTGAAAAGTGAGGTTTTGCCCCACATTGGTGCCATATTTGTGGAAATAACTTTAATCCTGGCCTGGAATTTCTACCCCATCTTTGGTTATTAAGTTCCTAAATAAAAATCACACACAGCCTTTATATTTATAATAAGCCATAAACAACATAAAAGCTGAGTAGCCGCCTACCCTCCATGCTGTTAGAATGTATATTCCTATCAATAATTCCAGGTTATTACTTACTACACACTATGTTTCATCTTGGCCGCTCTTAACTCCAATTGGCTGGTCCACAGGGCCACATTTTTATGGCTTAGCTAACCTTTGACAGCTTCTCCTTCTCCCTCCTGCACCTTCTTCATCTCCTCTTCCTGTAACCCCAAGCTCAGGAAACCTAGACCCCACCTATGTCTCATCTGCCAAAATATTGGCTATTGTTGTCTTGATTCACTAACCAAAAATAACATGCGGCGTGGTCACAGGGGACACATATTCTTTAGGGCCCCAACTTAGTATTACAGTGGACAATAAAAGACAAAACCTAAACGAAAATTCACTGAGAGGATATTGTCATTATAATACATACCTTCAAAAAAATAAATAAAATTGAAAAAAAGTTCTGGAGAAGGGGATAATAAAATGGTTGCTATGAAAAAGGATTTGAGAAATACACGGGGTTACTTTATGGTGTCAGGAGCAAAGTAATACACAGAGGAAAAAAGGAGAAATAGATAATGCTGAGTTTGAAACAGACAAAATGAAGTATTTTATGTTTACTTTAAATACATGTGTAATATATATATGTGTGTGCGTGAGTATATATATGTGTGTGTGTGTGTGGTGTGTTTGTGTGCACGCACAAGTGTGTATATGGCTGTAACATATATACACTGATTATTTTCCAAATACTTGTCCTTTTACCCACTGATCAGCATGGCTATCACCCCTCCTTAATGAAGCTTATTTACAACACAAGGTAACTGTGCAGCAGTTACATCCTCAACTGGTGAAAATACAGAGAATAAGTGAGTTTCAGGTGCACATTCCCAACTGATATATCTACAATGCAACACCTACACCAGGGGTTCATGGAAAGTTGCAGAAAGGAGGAGCATGATGGTTGTAAGAGCCATGTAGCCAAGATGTCCACTGCTAAGTAGGGTCTTAGACAACAGAAGAAAGCAGCACCATGAAACCTTAATAGAATAGTTGCCAAAAGAAGACCTGCAAAATGATAGCATCTGTTGAAACCTCCCTAAATGAATGACTAAAGATTATCAGTGGCTGCTGAGAGAAAGTGGTTTTCTCTAGAGGCAAGGCCTCTTCTAAGTTATTCAACCTAAAGTTGTCAGGTTTATACAAATGAACACACAAGCTAAATGGACTCTGTGTAAAGTGTGTGTTGGGGGGTGGTTGTTGATGGTGAAGAAGAAGGGAATGTCGGAATTTGAGGGCATGTGGAGCACACCAGGGGCATGGGTGCCTTGAGGGGCAGCGGTGAGCATTAAATGATACCACTACAGTACTCTTGTATGAAATTTCCATAAGAAAAATTTAATGATGGCTCCAAAGTCGTAATGGCTTTCCAGAAGTGAGTAGACTGGCACGGGGAAAGAGACCCAGTGTAACCCTAATACTCAGAGCCAGTGACACCGTGGTCTGGTAAGAGAACAGGAAAGAACCAACATGGATGAGAAGACCAGCAGACATGCACATGCACAGTAAAGCTCAGAAGGCTTGGTGACAGCTCCTGCTGAGACTAGTTCTCTCGATGTCAAGCACATCTGTGACATGAACAATACACTAATGTGCCCTTGTCTGTCAGGCAGCTCTAAGCAGTGTGAGGATACATCACAGTAGCACACACAGAAGCTGCATGAAGTACTCCTACCTATGCTGTCCCTCTTGAGCTGTTTAATCAGATCTGAAATAGTGTCACAACTGTACATCTCACAGTTCGTTGCCTTTCTCAGATATGGTGGGATTACTTCATTAGAGTCAGCCATGTTATCTACTTCTTCATTGACCTATAAAGGAGTAAAAGCAATTTCAGACACCATCCCAACATTTATATCAAACACTAAATTTTATAATGTAGTAAATATTCTCTTTTAATGTTACAAACAGAACTCAGGAGAGACAAGCTGGTGAATATCTGTGAGTTCTGGGCTAACCTGTTCTACATTGGGAGTTTTAGGCCAGCCAGGGTTACACTGTGAAATCTTAACAACTAAAGGTATAGGAATATATTTCATGAAAAATAACTTTATATTAGCTATTTTTCCTTTAATTTTTTTCAAAAATATTTTCATACATCTAGAAACGTGGAAATTTTAAGTTTACTTTCATAAATCAGTTTAAATAATATAGTGCTTTCATTTTATACATTTTATCATTTTAAATTTTATACATATTATATTTTCAATTTATTTTCTCATACCTTGTCCTTTACATTCGAAGTGTTCTCTATAAACCTACAAAAGCATAAAGTCTGTTCAGAAAATATATGTATATATTAAACACAACAAAAACACTCTAATTTATTTCTCCTATCAAAATTATTGGCTATTTCAATTGCATTGACTTAATCTGAGAGAATTTAACTGCAAACAAGAAGAGCTACAGGATTCAGGAATGTATTATCACTACCACCATCAGAAAAACAATCGTTTTATATCCATTATTTTTAAAATTAAGGCAAAAAAGAAAAATGCCACACCAACCCCAGTAGAATCTGTGTGACAAGTTCCACAGATTGAGGTGAAACCATCAAAAGATGGAGGCCTCCTGGAACCAGTTGTGGAACACTTGACAGGAACAAGAAGCTGAGCTGTAGTTCTCATGGCAATTTATCTGTATTGTTTTCTTTCATTCCTTTTCTTTTTTTTAATTTTTTTATTCGATATAATTTATTTACATTTCAAATCCTTTTCTTATTTACATGTTCTTGGTAGCCTACGCCAAGATCTTAAGCAAGAATAATGAGTAGAAAACCATCCTTAAAGATGGGGTCACTAACATGACCTTATCTCTGAGGAACCAACACTTTACTTTATAAATCATTTACAAAATTACTTAATAGTATTATAATGGATAAAATATTTCCAACAATAAAATATCATATGGCTACACATGTGTCATATGAGGTGGGCTTTGGTACATGGTAAAAAAAAGCCTTAAATGAATTAAAATAGTTAACATTTATGTGTTGAAGATTTGTAAAAAAAAAAAAATCAGGCATTAGATGTTAAACAGTAATTGACCATAAAGATTTATTAACCCACTCTTGGAAATAAACAACTAGCCTTAGATGACTGCACCACTGAATATATCCTTTCAGAGTTGTAACACTTGCATGATTTCTATCAATAATGATGTTACCTATTCCGTTTGTGATTCACAGAATCCATCTTTTCAGAGTTGTAATGCTTAGATTTGTGCTTTACTGTGCCAAATGATAATGATTGTATTCATGATTGCTTCACTGAATGCATCTTCTAAGAGTTGTAATACTTGATCTTTAATGTATAAAAACCCTTGTTTAAGATCTTCAAAATACACTCAGATTCAAACTACCTCTGTGTTGGTTTCAGTTTATCACCACCAAATCCTTACCCACCTAGGCTTCTAGGACCCTCATCCCAGGGACCCCCATACCTGACTGGGGTGATCTGCACTATGACATATTCAGCAAAGCATCACTCACAGTTCTACTTCAGAAAGGGACAGAAAGGTACTGGCCTAGCTTAGGAATAAAACAACTCCAAATCTCTGTCTCATTGGCTGCACTGAGCCCAGGTAATGACTCACATAATTGTCTACCTGAATTAAAACAGGTGTGGGAATGAGACACAAGGAAGAGAAATGCAACACCTCTCCCTGGTGCAAGAAAAAGCTGTTCAACTGAGAATTAGGCATCTTCATTTTCAGTTCAGACGTGCATTTAAAAGAACAGAATTCAAATGGATCCTTGTATTCACTACCTAAATTTAGAGTGTGCAGAATTGACAGGCTTCATTGATTAATTAATAGGTGGTTTTGATATTGCTATAATTGTTCTAAATAATTATTCTTTACATTTCCTAATTTCAGAAATAATGTTAATTGAATGGAAAGAAGCAGGGTTCAGTTAGACTGGAGGCCTATTTCTCTAAACTTTCTACACAGGGCAGAAAGTCTGGACAGGTTGGGAGGCATGCAAAGGCCAGATAAAAAATGTACTACATACATAATAAAAATTTAAAAAAAATCAATGTACATTAGGTAAACTACCATATGAAAATAAATAAAATTGACAAGTTCAATGTTTTATGTTTAACAATTGTGACGATTTCATAAATTTTATTAATTATTTTATTATTACTCACAAATCATATTTCAAGAAATGGATCAGATTGAACTTAGAGTTATTTTGTCAACAGGCTCTTGGAGGCATAAAGTAACATGCTATATATAATCCTTCTCTTCCACTAATGTAAGAAAACTGGATGAACAAATGAGTCCATGAAGTTAATTGCAAAATATCTACATCTGCATTTGTATGTACAAAAGTTTTCTTTTCTAGACTAAAGTCATTTTCTTGGTGTGGGTTTGTGTGTGTATGTGTGTGTGTGTGTGTGTGTCTCTCTCTCTCTCTCTCTCTCTCTCTGTGTGTGTGTGTGTGTGTGTGTGTCTTTGTGATAAGCTTGTGTAATGTGTGTGCATGTATGAATGTGGGTCTGGGTGTGTTTCTTGTGTTTGTGTTGATGTGTGTGTGTCTGTGTGTGTGTGTGAGTGTGTGTGCCTATGGGTGAGCATGCACGCACGCACGTTTGTGTGACATGCATATATGCCTATGTATCTTCTAGATGAATGATTTTAGCTAACTTTTAAGTTTTTATTTTATCTTCACATCAACTTCTGTTTCAACGTTTAGTTTTGAATTTTCTTGTTTCACTCTAAAAACGATATATTAAAACCATTCTACTCACAGGTTAATTTAAAAGAAACAGCTCTTCTGAAATATTCAGACACTTTACGAAAATTATACAGATGAATAGCTTGGCCACCATCATTTTCTCACTGTGCTGTTTTATCTAAACAGTAAGCTCTGAGATAAGGTTAAACCCATGCATTCCTGTTCTTATGCATGTAGTCCTTTAACATGCAATGCATGCATGATGCTGAATTCCAACCCAGCCCAATGTTACTTAATTCAAATAACTTCAGGTGGATATAACTCAATGGTAGCACAGAGGACTCTTATCAGAATTCTTATCACTTCATATTGCATTGCTAATTTCCTTTATGGGCCCTCAATTCTTTGCCATACTCCTTTCCATTTTACCTCTGAACTTTTCCAACAGTTATATTTCCATCGTTCCTCTGTAACTGATCTTGCCTCTCCTCTTCTTTTTTTGGTGCCTCTTTTGATAGCGGGAGACTAACACCCTGAGACTAAATGGGAGACAAATATGTTAGCTATAGTCCATTAAAATCTTGGCAGTCCTGTTCTCTGCTGAAGTTTGCTCAGGAATGAGGCAAATTTCTTCCCCTGCATGGATTTACTGTGACACTGTGGTAACTACTATTTACAGTTCTTACAACCTGGTGACCCTAAAGCCTAAAGTAACAATACTTGACAATTCTAATATCAAACTATGTTATTATTTTTTAAAATTATATTTTATATGTTATTCTAATTGATATAATGGGAAAAATGGGGTGAAATACTGAACCACACAAGTTAATCACTTTTATATCTCAAATAAATGTTCCCTAACTATAAATATAGCCTCTAGTTGAATATGTTACATGTTACAAATCTGTCTCCAAGAATAAATGACTACTGTGTTCTGTAGTAAATTTTATCCAATAAAATTCTTTAGGAAAAGCTACTTCATGATTAATAACATCAAGGTAAGATATTCCTCTCATCATATGTAAATCTACATGTGGAGAAGATCATCACCACATGTATACAAATAACCAAGGTATTAAAAAATTAAGGGCTACATCATTTGGGGAATTGAGAGCTGTGTTTGTCTCTTTGTTTGTTTGCCTATTTGGATGAGACAAAATATCTTTGTGCAGCCCTGGCTATCCTGAATCTGTCTCTGCAGAGCAGGATGTTCTCAACTTCAGAGATCTGCCAGTCTTTTCTGCCTTGGTGTTGAGATGAAAGGGATATTATCAGCATTTCTGCCCTAAAGGTAGGCTGTTTGACAGACAAAAATGTTGGAAAAAACCACACAGCAAATGAGAATAATCCAGAGAAATATCACCATATAGGTGCAATGATGCACAATCCCTAAAAGGTTTGCAACCTCATAGGAAGAACAATATCAACCAACCAGAACCCCAGAGGTCCCAGGGAATAAACCACCAAGCAAAGAGTACACAAGGGGTACCCATGGCTCCAGCTGGATATGGAGCAGAGGATTGCCTTATCTGGCATCACTGGGAGGGGAGTCCAGTGGAGGCTTGATGACTCAGGATAGGGGAACGCTAGGCTGCTGAGTCAGGAGTTGGTGGGTAGGTTGGGGAGCACCTTGATTGAGGCAGGGAAAGGGAGGAGCAGATAGGGACCTTGTAGAGGTTAAACTGGCAAGAGTGATAACATTTAAAATGTAAATTAATAAAATAACCAATAACAAAGAAAGGATAGAGAAGAGGAAAGGAAAGATAGAAATCCCTGAGTCTATGTTCTCTTTTTAGCTTCCTACCTGTCTAGACCTATAATTATTTATAAATTATCTCTTAAAATTACAACAAATCTGTAATTTATAAAATGACCAGCCCTCCCATCCCACCTTAAGGAATTGGGAAGATGGTCTTTTTATTCTTGTTCCTTGTTGAATTTGGATGAATAATTTATGTTTCAGAGGCCCAAAATGAAAGAGGAAAAATAGTTAAGTCAAAAATAAAGTTCATTTGCAGATGACATGATAGTCTACTTAAGTGACCCAAAAAACTCCACTAGAGAACTCCTACAGCTGATAAACAACTTCAGAAAGTGGAAGGTTATAAAATCAACTCAAGCAAATCAGTGGCCTTCCTATACTCAAAGGATAAGCAGGCTGAGAAAGAAATTAGGGAAATGACCCCCTTCACAATAGCCACAAATAGTATAAAGTATCTTGGGGTGACTCTTACCAAACACGTGAAAGATCTGTATGACAAGAACTTCAAGACTCTGAAGGAGGAAATGGAAGAAAACCTCAAAAAATGGGAAAACCTCCCATGCTCATGGATCAGTAGAATCAATATAGTTAAAATGGCCATTTTGCCAAAAGTAATCTACAGATTCAATGCAATACCCATCAAAATCCCAACTCAATTCTTCACAGAGTTAGAAAGAGCAATTCTCAGATTCATCTGGAATAACAAAAAACCCAGGATAGCTAAAACTATTCTCAGCAACAAAAGAAATTCTGGGGGAATCAGTATCCCTGACCTCAAGCAATACTACAGAGCAATAGTGTTAAAAACTGTATGGTATTGGTACAGTGACAGGCAGGAGGATCAATGGAACAGGATTGAAGATCCAGAAATGAACCCACACACCTATGGCCACTTGATCCACGACAAAGAGGCTGAAAACATCCAATGGAAAAAAGATAGCCTTTTCAACAAATGGTGCTGGTTCAACTGGAGGTCAGCATGCAGAAGAATGCGAATTGATCCATCCTTGGCTCCTTGTACTAAGCTCAAATCCAAATGGATCAAGGACCTCCACATAAAGCCAGACACTCTGAAGCTAATAGAAAAGAAACTGGGGAAGACCCTTGAGGACATCGGTACAGGGAGAAAGTTTCTGAACAGAACACCAATAGCGTATGCTCTAAGAGCAAGAATTGACAAATGGGACCTCATAAAATTACAAAGTTTCTGTAAGGCAAAGGACACCATCAAGAGGACAAATCGGCAACCAACAAATTGGGAAAAGATCTTCACCAATCCTACATCAGATAGAGGGCTAATATCCAATATATATAAAGAACTCAAGAAGTTAGACTCCAGAAAACCAAACAACCCTATTAAAAAATGGGGTACAGAGTTAAACAAAGAATTCTCACCTGAAGAACTTCGGATGGCAGAGAAGCATCTTAAAAAATGCTCAACTTCATTAGTCATTATGGAAATGCAAATCAAAACAACCCTGAGATTTCATCTTACACCAGTCAGAATGGCCAAGATTAAAAATTCAGGAGATAGAAGGTATTGGAGAGGGTGTGTAGAAAGAGGAACACTCCTCCACTGTTCTTGGGGTTGCAAATTGGTACAACTACTCTGGAAATCAGTCTGGCGGTTACTCCGAAAACTGGGCACCTCACTTCCAGAAGATCCTGCTATACCACTCCTGGGCATATACCCAGAGGATTCCCCACCATGTAATAAGGATACATGCTCTACTATGTTCATAGCAGCCCTATTTATAATTGCCAGATGCTGGAAAGAACCCAGGTATCCCTCAACAGAAGAGCGGATGCAAAAAAATGTGGTATATCTACACAATGGAGTACTATTCAGCCATTAGAAACAATGAATTCACGAAATTCTTAGGCAAATGGATGGAGCTAGAGAACATCAAACTAAGTGAGGTAAACCAGACTCAGGGGGTGAATCATGGTGTGCACTCACTAATAAGTGGATATTAACCTGGAAAACTGGAATACCCAAAACATAATCCACACATCAAATGAGATACAAGAAGAAAGGAGGAGTGGCCCCTGGTTCTGGAAAGACTCAGTGAAGCAGTATTCAACAAAACCAGAACGGGGAAGTGGGAAGGGGTGGGTGGGAGGACGGGGGAAGAGAAGGGGGCTTACGGGACTTTCGGGGAGTGGGGGGCTAGAAAAGGGGAAATCATTTGAAATGTAAATAAATTATATCGAATACAAAAAATAAAATATGCTCAAATCTTGAAAAAAATTTAAAAAAAAAGAAAATTCGAATATCAACCTATATTATTCTTTTTAAAAATTATATTTTATCTTTTTTGGTAATTGCTATAAGGGGCAAAATGGGGAGAAAAACTAAACTACATACGGTAATCACTTTTATATCTCATGTAAGAGTTCGCAGACTATAAATTGAATATAGCTTCTACTTGAATATGTTACATGTTACAAATCTGTCTCCAAGAATAAATGACTACTATGTTCTGTATTAAATTTGATCCCATAAGAACTCTTTAGGAAAAGCTACTTGATGATTAATAACATCAAGGTAAGATATTCCTCTCATCATATGTAAATCTACACGTAGAGAAGATCATCTCCACATGTATACAAATACACAAGGTATTATAAAATTAATGGCTACATTGTTTGGGTAGTTAAGAGCTGTGTTGTTTGTCTCTTTGTTTGTTTGCCTATTTGGTTGAGACAACATGTCTTTGTGCAGCCCTGGCTTTCCTAAATTTGTCTCTGCACAGTAAGGTGTCCTCAACTTCAGAGATCTGCCAGTCTCCTCTGCCTTGGTGCTGGCTATTTCAGCACTTCTACCCCAAAGGTAGGCTGCTTGATAGAGAAAAGTATTAGAAAACAACCCACAGTAAATCAGAATAATCCAGAGAAACATCCACATATAGGTGAAATGATGCACAATCCCTAAAAAGTAAGGCAACTTTTAGTAAATGCTGAAGGAAATGAAACAGAAAGTTGAGCACAAGGAAAGATGAGATACAGAAACGAATACAATTAGCTCAGAAGCATGAAAACTGGGAACATATAATCAACCAAAGAATCATGCTCGAGTTTTCTTCACAACAAGTCCAAATAAAATGATGACAGGTAAAACATCGAAACATTGGAATGGAAACAGCACACAAACACAATTCTGAGCAGGACAGTTAACCCATGAACAAGCACCTTACCATGTGTTTATCTTCTCTTTCTGAACTACTGGAACTCTTAGATCCAGATGTCCTGGAAACTCTTCTGAGGAAAAAAATACAGCAGATATGGTTGTGTTCAATTCTTCAAGATAATCCTGTGCACTTGGCTACATTGTGTTAGATGAAGTTGTTAATTGATGGTATTCTACTTCTGGTGTAAGTGATTTTTTTTGGTGATTTTACACACTCTTCTCCCAAACTATGACATATTCAGCAAAGCCTCACTCACCGTTCTACCTCAGAAAGGGACAGCAATGTACAGGCCTAGCTTGGGAATAAAACAACTCCAAATCTCCATCTCCTTTGCTACACCGATGCCCAGGTAATGACTCACATCATTGTCTACCTGAACTGAAACAAGTGAGGGAATCAGATACAAGTAGAGAAATCCAACACCTCTTCCTGGTGCAAGACTAAGCTGTTCAACTGAGAATTAGGCGACTTCATTTTCAGTTCAGACACGCATATAAAAAGAACAGAATTCAAATGCATCCTGGTATTCTCTAACTAAATTTAGAGTGTGCAGAAATGAGAGGCTTCGATGATTAATTAATAGGGGGCGTTGATACTGCTATAATTGTTCTAAATAGTTATTCTGTAGCATTCCCTAATTTCAGAAATAATGTTAATTGAATGGAAAGAGGCAGGGTTCAGGTAGACTTGAGGCCTATTTCTCTAAATTTTCTACACAGGGCAGAAATTCTGGACAGGATGGGAGGCATGCAAAGGCCAGAGAACAAATGTGCTACATACATAAAAAAGAAATCAACGTGCTTTTGGTGAACTAATGTATAAAAATGAAAAATGATGATGAGTTCAATGTTTTATGTTTAACAACCATGATGATTTCATAAATTTTATTAATTATATTATTATTAATCACAGATCATATTTCAAGAAATGGATCCTATTGAACTTATAGTTATTTTTCCAGCAGGCTATTGGAGGTATAAAATAACATGCTATATATAATCCTTCTCTTCCACTACTGTAAGAAAATTGGATGAACAAATGAGTCCATAAAGTTAAGTGCAAAACCTCTTTATCTGCATTTGTATGTCCAAAAGTTTTCTTTTCTAGACTAATGTCATTTTCATGTGTTTGTGTTTGTGTGTATGTATGTTTTGTGTGTGTGTCTGTGTTTGTGTCTGTGTGTATGGGGTAAGTGTGTGTAATGTGTATGCATGTATGCATGTGGGTAGGAGTGTGTTTCCTGTTTATGTGTTGATGTGTGTGTGTGTTTGTGTGTGTTTGTGTGTGTGCGCGCAAGCCCTCACGTGTGTGTGAGGTGCATATATGCCTATGCGTCTTCTACATGAATGATTTTATCTAACAATTAAGTTTCTATTTTATTATCTTCACATCAACTTCTGTGTCAACTTTTAGATTTGGATTTTCATGTTTCATTCCAAAAACAACATATTAAAATCATTCCCCTCAAAGTTTAATTTAAAAAAAAACAGCTCTGAAATATTCAGACACTTTACAAAAATTATACAGATGAATAGCTTGGCAACCATCATTTTCTAGCTGTGCTGTTTTATCTACACAGCAAGCTTTGATGTAAGGTTAAACCTATGCATTCCTATTCATAAGCATGTGGTCCTTTAACATGCAATGCATGCATGATGCTGAACTCCACCCCAGCACAATGTTACAGACTTCAAATAACTTCAGGTGGATATTTCTCAATGGCAGCACAAAGGACTTTATCAGAAATCTTATCACTTCATATTGCATTGCTAATTTCCTTTATAGGCCCTCAAGTCTTTGCCATACTCCTTTCCATTGTACCTCCGAACTTTTCCAACAGTTATATTTCCATCGTTCCTCTGTAACTGATCTTGTGTCTCCTCTTCTTTTTTTGGAGCTTCTTTTGGTAGTGGGAGACTAAC
This sequence comes from Apodemus sylvaticus, assembly GCF_947179515.1. Classification (NCBI taxonomy): domain Eukaryota; kingdom Metazoa; phylum Chordata; class Mammalia; order Rodentia; family Muridae; genus Apodemus; species Apodemus sylvaticus. The sequence continues at coordinate 80,493,406 of NC_067485.1, read as the reverse complement.
CTCCTGGGAACAATTGGGAGACAAATAGGTTAGTCAGGGTCCAGTAAAATCTTGACAGTCCTGTTCTCTGCTGAAGTTTGCTCAGGAATGATGCAAATTCTTTCCCCTGCATGGATTTACTGTGACTCTGTGGTATCTACAATTTACAGTTATTACTACATTGTGACCCGAAAGCCTAATGTAACCATTGTTGAAAATTCGAATGTCAAACTATGTTATTCGTTTTAAAAATTATATTTTACCTTTTTTGCTAATTGGTATAAGGGGCAAAATGGAGAGAAAAACTAAACTACATAAGGTAATCACTTTTATATCTCATGTAAGAGTTCACAGACTATAAATAGAATATAGCCTCTACTTGAATATGTTACATGTTACAAATCTGTCTCCAAGAATAAATGACTACTATGTTCTGTATTAAATTTGATCCCATAAGAACTCTTTAGGAAAAGCTACTTGATGATTAATAACATCAAGGTAAGATATTCCTCTCATCATATGCAAATCTACATGTAGAGAAGATCATCTCCACATGTATACAAATTCACAAGGTATAAAATTAAGGGCTACATTGGGTAGTTAAGAGCTGTGTTGTTTGTCTCTTTGTTTGTTTGCCTATTTGGTTGAGACAAGATGTCTTTGTGCAGCCCTGGCTCTCCTGAATTTGTCTCTGCACAGTAAGGTGTCCTCAACTTCAGAGATCTGCCAGTCTCCTCTGCCTTGGTGCTGGCTATTTCAGCACTTCTGCCCCAAAGGTAGGCTGTTTGATAGAGAAAAGCATTATAAAACAACCCACAGTAAATCAGAATAATCCAGGGAAACATCCACATATAGGTGCAATGATGCACAATCCCTAAAATGTAAGGCAACTTTTAGTAAATGCTGAAGGAAATGAAACAGAAAGTTGAGCACAAGGAAAGATGAGATACAGAAAACAATACCATTAGCTCAGAAGCATGAAAACCGGGAACATACAATCAACCAAAGAACCATGCACGAGTTTTCTTCACAACAAGTCCAAATAAAATGATGACAGGTAAAACATCGAAACATTCGAATTGAAACAGCACACAAACACAATTCTGAGCAGGACAGTTAACCCATGAACAAGCACCTTACCATGTGTTTATCTTCTCTTTCTGAACTACTGGAACTCTTAGATCTAGATGTCCTGGAAACTCTTCTGAGGAAAAGAATACAGCAGATATGGATTTGTTCAATTCTTCAAGATAATTCTGTGCACTTGGCTACATTGTGTTAGATGAAGTTGTTAATTGATGGTATTCTACTTCTGGTGTAAGTGATTTTTTGGTGATTCTACATACTCTTCTCCCAAACTATGACATATTCAGAAAAGCCTCACTCACTGTTCTACCTCAGAAAGGGACAGCAATGTACAGGCCTAGCTTGGGAATAAAACCACTCCAAATCTCCATCTCCTTTGCTACACTGATGCCCAGGTAATGACTCACATAATTGTCCTAACTAAACTTACCTGAACTAAAATAAGTGAGGGAATGAGACACTAGGTAGAGAAATCCAACACCTCTTTCTGGTGCAAGACTAAGCTGTTCAACTGAGAATTAGGGGACTTCATTTTCAGTTCAGACGTGCATATAAAAAGAACAGAATTCAAATGGATCCTGGTATTCTCTAACTAAATTTAGAGTGTGCAGAAATGAGAACATTCAATGATTAATTAATACGGGGCATTGATACTGCTATAATTGTTCTAAATAGTTCCTCTTTAGCATTCCCTAAATTCAGATATAATGTTAATTGAATGGAAAGAGGCAGGGTTCAGGTAGACTTGAGGCCTATTTCTCTAAATTTTTTACACAGGGCAGAGATTCTGGACAGGATGGGAGGCATGTAAAGGCCAGAGAAAAAATGTGCTACATACATAAAAAAGAAATCAATGTGCTTTTGGTGAACTACCATATAAAAATGAAAAACGCTGACGAGTTCAATGTTTTAATGTTTAACAACTGTGATGATTTCATAAATTTTATTAATTATTTTATTATTAATCACAGATCATATTTCAAGGAATGGATCCTATTGAACTTATAGTTATTTTGTCAGCAGGCTATTGGAGGTATAAAATAACATGCTATATATAATCCTTCTCTTCCACTACTGTAAGAAAATTGGATGAACAAATGAGTCCATGAAGTTAAGTGCAAAACCTCTTTATCTGCATTTGTATGTCCAAAAGTTTTCTTTTCTAGACTAATGTAATTTTCATGCGTTTGTTTTTGTGTGTATGTATGTTTTGTGTGTGTGTGTGTCTGTGTTTGTGTCTGTGTGTATGGGGTAAGTGTGTGTAATATGTGTGCATGTATGCATGTGGGTAGGAGTGTTTGCTGTGTTTGCGTTGATGTGTGTGTGTGTGTATGTGTTTGTGTGTGATTCTGTGTGTGTGCACAAGCCCTCACGTGTGTGTGAAGTACGTATATGCCTATGCATCTTCTACATGAATGATTTTATCTAACTTTTAAGTTTCTATTTTATTATCTTCACATCAACTTCTGTGTCAACTTTTAGATTTGGATTTTCATGTTTCAATCCAAAAACAATATATTAAAATCATTCCACTCACAGTTTAATTTAAAAAAAAAGAGCTCTGAAATATTCAGACACTTTACAAAAATTATACAGATGAATGGCTTGGCAACCATCATTTTCTAGCTGTGCGTTTTATCTACACAGCAAGCTTTGAGATAAGGTTAAACCTATGCATTCCTATTCTTAGGCATGTGATCCTTTAACATGCAATGCATGCATGATGCTGAACTCCAACCCAGCACAATGTGAGACTTCAAACAACTTCAGGTCGATATTTCTCAATGGCAGCACAAAGGACTTTATCAGAAATCTTATCACTTCATATTGCATTGCTAATTTCCTTTATGGGCCCTCAATTCTTTGCCATACTCCTTTCCATTGTACCTCCGAACTTTTCCAACAGTTATCTTTCCATCGTTACTCTGTAACTGATCTTGCGTCTCCTCTTCTTTTTTTGGAGCTTCTTTTGGTAGTGGGAGACTAACCTCCTGGGAACAATTGGGAGACAAATAGGTTAGTTAGAGTCCAGTAAAATCTTGGCAGTCCTGTTCTCTGCTGAAGTTTGCTCAGGAATGATGTAAATTCTTTCCCCTGCATGGATTTTCTGTGACTCTGTGGTATCTACAATTTAGAGTTATTACTACATTGTGACCCGAAAGCCTAATGTAACCATTGTTGAAAATTCGAATGTCAAACTATGTTATTCTTTTTAAAAATTATATTTTATCTTTTTTGCTAATTGGTATAAGGGGCAAAATGGGGAGAAAAACTAAACTACATAAGGTAATAACTTTTGTAACTCATGTAAGAGTTCACAGACTATAAATTGAATATAGCCTCTACTTGAATGTGTTACATGTTACAAATCTGTCTCCAAGAATAAATGACTACTATGTTCTGTATTAAATTTGATCCCATAAGAACTCTTTAGGAAAAGCTACTTGATGATTAATAACATCAAGGTAAGATATTCCTCTCATCATATGTAAATCTGCATGTAGAGAAGATCATCTCCACATGTATACAAATACATAAGGTACTATAAAATTAAGGGCTACATTGTTTGGGTAGTTAAGAGCTGTGTTGTTTGTCTCTTTGTTTGTTTGCCTATTTGGTTGAGACAAGATGTCTTTGTGCAGCCCTGGCTCTGCCGAATTTGTCTCTGCACAGTATGGTGTCCTCAAATTCAGAGATCTGCCAGTCTCCTCTGCCTTGGTGCTGGCTATTTCAGCACTTCTGCCCCAAAGGTAGGCTGTTTGACAGAGAAAAGTATTAGAAAACAACCCACAGTAAATCAGAATAATCCAGAGAAACATCCATATATAGGTGCAATGATGCACAATCCCTAAAAAGTAAGGCAACTTTTAGTAAATGCTGAAGGAAATGAAACAGAATGTTGAGCACAAGGAAAGATGAGATACAGAAACCAATACAATTAGCTCAGAAGCATGAAAACCGGGAACATATAATCAATCAAAGAATCATTCACGAGTTTTCTTCACAACAAGTCCAAATAAATTGATGACAGGTAAAACATCGAAACATTGGAATGGAAACAGCACACAAACACAATTCTGAGCAGGACAGTTAACCCATGAACAAGTACCTTACCATGTGTTTATCTTCTCTTTCTGAACTACTGGAACTCTTAGATCCAGATGTCCTGGAAACTCTTCTGAGGAAAAGAATACAGCAGATATGGGTGTGTTCAATTCTTCAAGATAATTCTGTGCACTTATCTACATTGTGTTAGATGAAGTTGTTAATTGATGGTATTCTACTTCTGGTGTAAGTGATTTTTTTGGTGATTCTAAACACTCTTCTCCCAAACTATGACATATTCAGCAAAACCTCACTCACTGTTCTACCTCAGAAAGGGACAGCAATGTACAGGCCTAGCTTGGGAATAAAACAACTCCTAAATCTCCATCTCTTTGCTACACTGATGCCCAGGTAATGACTCACATCATTGTCTACCTGAACTGAAACAAGTGAGGGAATGAGACACAAGGTAGAGAAATCCAACACCTCTTTCTGGTGCAAGACTAAGCTGTTCAACTGAGAATTAGGCGACTTCATTTTCAGTTCAGACATGCATATAAAAAGAACAGAATTCAAATGGATCCTGGTATTCTCTAACTAAATTTAGAATGTGCAGAAATGAGAGGCTTCGATGATTAATTAATGGGGGCGTTGATACTGCCATAATTGTTCTGAATAGTTCCTCTTTAGCATTCCCTAATTTCAGAAATAATGTTAATTGAATGGAAAGAGGCAGGGTTCAGGTAGACTTGAGGCCTATTTCTCTAAATTTTCTACACAGGGCAGAAATTCTGGACAGGATGGGAGGCATGCAAAGGCCAGAGAAAAAATCTGCTACATACATAAAAAAGAAATCAACGTGCTTTTGGTGAACTACCATATAAAAATGAAAAATGATGACGAGGTCAATGTTTTATGTTTAACAACAACTTTGATGATTTCATAAATTTCATTAATTATTTTATTAATCACAGATCATATTTCAAGAAATGGATCATATTGAACTTATAGTTATTTTGTCAGCAGGCTACTGGAGGTATAAAATAACATGCTAAATATAATCTTTCTCTTCCACTACTGTAAGAAAATTGGATGAACAAATGAGTCCAAGAAGTTAAGTGCAAAACCTCTACATCTGCATTTCTATGTCCAAAGTTTTCTTTTCTAGACTAATGTCATTTTCATTGGTTCGTGTTTGTGTGTATGTATGTTTTTGTGTGTGTGTGTCTGTGTGTGTTAGTGTGTGTGGGGGGGGGTATGTGTGTGTAATGTGTGTGAATGTATGCATGTGGGTAGGAGTGTGTTTCCTGTGTTTGTGTTGATGTGTGTGTGTATGTGTTTGTGTGTGTTTGTGTGTGTGCGCGCAAGCCCTCACGTGTGTGTGATGTGTATATATGCCTATGCATCTTCTACATGAATGATTTTATCTAACTTTTAAGTTTCTATTTTATTATCTTCACATCAACTTCTGTGTCAACTTTTAGATTTGGATTTTCATGTTTCCTTCCAAAAACACCATATTAAAATCATTCCCCGCACAGATTACTTTAAAAAAAACAGCTCTGAAATATTGAGACACTTTACAAAAATTGTACAGATGAATGGCTTGGCAACCATCATTTTCTAGCTGTGCTGTTTTATCTACACAGCAAGCTTTGAGAAAAGGTTAAACCTATGCATTCCTATTCTTAGGCATGTGGTCCTTTAACATGCAATGCATGCATGATGCTGAACTCCAACCCAGCACAATGTTACAGACTTCAAATAACTTCAGGTGGATATTTCTCAATGGCAGCACAAAGGACTTTATCAGAAATCTTATCACTTCATATTGCATTGCTAATTTCCTTTATGGGCCCTCAATTCTTTGCCATACTCCTTTCCATTGTACCTCCGAACTTTTCCAACAGTTATATTTCCATCATTACTCTGTAACTGATCTTGCGTCTCCTCTTCTTTTTTTGGAGCTTCTTTGGGTAGTGGGAGACTAACCTCCTGGGAACAAGTGGGAGACAAATAGATTAGTCAGGGTCCAGTAAAATCTTGGCAGTCCTGTTGTCTGCTGAAGTTTGCTCAGGAATGATGCAAATTCTTTCCACTGCATGGATTTACTGTGACTCTGTGGTATCTACAATTTACAGTTATTACTATATTGTGACCCGAAAGACTACTGTAACCATTGTTGAAAATTCGAATGTCAAACTATATTATTCTTTTTAAAAATTATATTTTATCTTTTTTGCTAATTGCTATAAGGGGCAAAATGGGGAGAAAAACTAAACTACATAAGGTAATCACTTTTATATCTCATGTAAGAGTTCACAGACTATAAATTGAATATAGCCTCTACTTGAATATGTTACATGTTACAAATCTGTCTCCAAGAATAAATGACTACTATGTTCTGTATTAAATTTGATCCCATAAGAACTCTTTAGGAAAAGCTACTTGATGATTAATAACATCAAGGTAAGATATTCCTCTCATCATATGCAAATCTACATGTAGAGAAGATCATCTCCACATGTATACAAATTCACAAGGTATTATAAAATTAAGGGCTACATTGTTTGGGTAGTTAAGAGCTGTGTTGTTTGTCTCTTTTTTTGTTTGCCTATTTGGTTGAGACAAGATGTCTTTGTGCAGCCCTGGCTCTCCTGAATTTGTCTCTGCACAGTAAGGTGTCCTCAACTTCAGAGAGCTGCCAGTCTCCTCTGCCTTGGTGCTGGCTATTTCAGCACTTCTGCCCCAAAGGTAGGCTGTTTGATAGAGAAAAGTATTAGAAAACAACCCACAGTAAATCAGAATAATCCAGAGAAACATCCACATATAGGTGCAATGATGCAAAATCCCTAAAAAGTAAGGCAACTTTTAGTAAATGCTGAAGGAAATGAAACAGAAAGTTGAGCACAAGGAAAGATGAGATACAGAAATCAATATAATTAGCTCAGAGCATGAAAACCGGGAACATATAATCAACCAAAGAACCATGCACGAGTTTTCTTCACAACAAGTCAAAATAAAATGATGACAGGTAAAATATCAAAACATTGGATGGAAACAGCACACAAACACAATTCTGAGCAGGACAGTTAACCCATGAACAAGCACCTTACCATGTGTTTATCTTCTCTCTCTGAACTACTGGAACTCCAAGATCCAGATGTCCTGAAAAGTCTTCTGAGGAAAAAAATACAGCAGATATGGGTGTGTTCAATTCTTCAAGATAATTCTGTGCACTTGGCTACATTGTGTTAGATGAAGTTGTTAATTGATGGTATTCTACTTGTGGTTTAAGTGATTTTTTGGTGATTCTACACACTCTTCTCCCAAACTATGACATATTCAGCAAAGCCTGACTCACTGTTCTACTTCAGAAAGGGACAGCAATGTACAGGGATAGCTTGGGAATAAAACAACTCCAAATATCTATCTCTTTTGCTACACTGATGCTCAGGTAATGACTCACATAATTGTCTACCTGAACTGAAATAAGTGAGGGAATGAGACACAAGGTAGAGAAATCCAACACCTCTTCCTGGTGCAAGACTAAGCTGTTCAACTGAGAATTAGGCGACTTCATTTTTAGTTCAGACATGCATATAAAAAGAACAGAATTCAAATGCATCCTGGTATTCTCTAACTAAATTTAGAGTGTGCAGAAATGAGAGGCTTCGATGATTAATTAATGGGGGCGTTGATACTGCTATAATTGTTCTAAATAGTTACTCTTTAGCATTCCCTAATTTCAGAAATAATGTTAATTGAATGGAAAGAGGCAGGGTTCACATAGACTTGAGGCTTATTTCGCTAAATTTTCTACACAGGGCAGAAATGCTGGACAGGATCGGAGGCATGCAAAGGCCAGAGAAAAAATGTGCTACATACATAAAAAAGGAAATCAACCTGCTTTTGGTGAATTAACGTATAAAAATGAAAAATGATGATGAGTTCAATGTTTTATGTTTAACAACCATGATGATTTCGTAAATTTTATTAATTATTTTATTATTAATCACAGATCATATTTCAAAAATGGATCATGTTGAACTTATAGTTATTGTGTTAGCAGGTTCCTGGAGGTATAAAATAACATGCTATATATAATCCTTCTCTTCCACTACTGTAAGAAAATTGGATGAACAAATGAGTCCATGAAGTTAAGTGCAAAACCTCTTATCTGCATTTGTATGTCCAAAAGTTTTCTTTTGTAGACTAATGTCATTTTCAGGTGTTTGTGTTTGGTGTATGTATGTTTTGTTTTTTTTGTGTGTGTGTGTACGTGTGTTAGAGTGTGGGGGGGTATGTGTGTGTAATGTGTGTGAATGTATGCATGTGGGTAGGAGTGTGTTTCCTGTATTTGTGTTGATGTGTGTGTGTGTATGTATTTGTGTGTGTTTGTGTGTGTGCACGCAAGCCCTCACGTGTGTGTGATGTGCATATATGCCTATGCATCTTCTACATGAATGATTTTATCTAACTTTTAAGTCTCTATTTTATTATCTTCACATCAACTTCGGTGTCAACTTTTAGATTTGGATTTTCATGTTTCCTTCCAAAAACAACATATTAAAATCATTCCCCGCACAGATTATTTTTAAAAAAACAGCTCTGAAATATTGAGACACTTTACAAAAATTGTACAGATGAATGGCTTGGCAACCATCATTTCCTAGCTGTGCTGTTTTATCTACACAGCAAGCTTTGAGAAAAGGTTAAACCTATGCATTCCTACTCTTAGGCATGTGGTCCTTTAAAATGCAATGCATGCATGATGCTGCACTCCAACCCAGCACAATGTAACAGACTTCAAATACCTTCAGGTGGATATTTCTCAATGGCAGCACAAAGGACTTTATCAAAAATCTTATCACTTCATATTGCATTGCTAATTTCCTTTATGGGCCCTCAATTCTTTGCCATACTCCTTTCCATTGTACCTCCGAACTTTTCCAACAGTTATATTTCCATCGTTCCTCTGTAACTGATCTTGCGTCTCCTCCTCTTTTTTTGGAGCTTCTTTTGGTAGTGGGAGACTAACCTCCTGGGAACAAGTGGGAGACAAATAGGTTAGTCAGGGTCCAGTAAAATCTTGGCAGTCCTGTTCTCTGCTGAAGTTTGCTCAGGAATGATGCAAATTCTTTCCTCTGCATGGATTTACTGTGACTCTGTGGTATCTACAATTTACAGTTATTACTATATTGTGACCCGAAAGCCTAATGTAACCATTGTTGAAAATTCGAATGTCAAACAATGTTATTCTTTTTAAAAATTATATTTTATCTTTTTTGCTAATTGGTATAAGGGGCAAAATGGGGAGAAAAACTAAACTACATAAGGTAATCACTTTTATATCTCATGTAAGAGTTCACAGACTATAAATTGAATATAGCCTCTTCTTGAATATGTTACATGTTACAAATCTGTCTCCAAGAATAAATGACTACTATGTTCTGTATTAAATTTGATCCCATAAGAACTCTTTAGGAAAAGCTACTTGATGATTAATAACATCAAGATAAGATATTCCTCTCATCATATGTAAATCTACATGTAGAGAAGATCATCTCCACATGTATACAAATACACAAGGTATTATAAAGTTAAGGGCTACATTGTTTGGGTAGTTAAGAGCTGTGTTGGTTGTCTCTTTGTTTGTTTGCCTATTTGGTTGAGACAAGATGTCTTTGTGCCGCCCTGGCTCTCCTGAATTTGTCTCTGCACAGTAATGTGTCCTCAACTTCAGAGATCTGCCAGTCTCCTCTGCCTTGGTGCTGGCTATTTCAGCACTTCTGCCCCAAAGGTAGGCTGTTTGATAGAGAAAAGTATTAGAAAACAACCCACAGTAAATCAGAATAAGCCAGAGAAACATCCACATATAGGTGCAATGATGCACAATCCCTAAAAAGTAAGGCAACTTTTAGTAAATGCTGAAGGAAATGAAACAGAAAGTTGACCACAAGGAAAGATGAGATACAGAAATCAATACAATTAGCTCAGAGCATGAAAACCGGGAACATATAATCAACCAAAGAACCATGCATGAGTTTTCTTCACAACAAGTCAAAATAAAATGATGACAGGTAAAACATCGAAACATTGGAATGGAAACAGCACACAAACAAAAGTGTGAGCAGGGCAGTTAACCCATGAACAAGCACCTTACCATGTGTTTTTCTTCTCTCTCTGAACTACTGGAACTCCAAGATCCAGATGTCCTGAAAAGTCTTCTGAGGAAAAAAATACAGCAGATATGGGTGTGTTCAATTCTTCAAGATAAATCTGTGCACTTGGCTACATTGTGTTAGATGAAGTTGTTAATTGATGGTATTCTACTTGTGGTTTAAGTGATTTTTTGGTGATTCTACACACTCTTCTCCCAAACTATGACATATTCAGCAAAGCCTGACTCACTGTTCTACTTCTGAAAGGGACAGCAATGTACAGGGCTATCTTGGGAATAAAACAACTCCAAATCTCTATCTCTTTTGCTACACTGATGCTCAGGTAATGACTCACATAATTCTCTACCTGAACTGAAATAAGAGAGGGAATGAGACCCAAGGTAGAGAAATCCAACACCTCTTCCTGGTGCAAGACTAAGCTGTTCAACTGAGAATTAGGCGACTTCATTTTCAGTTCAGACGTGCATATAAAAAGAACAGAATTCAAATGCATCCTGGTATTCTCTAACTAAATTTAGAGTGTACAGAAATGAGAGGCTTCGATGATTAATTAATAGGGGGCGTTGATACTGCTATAAATGTTCTAAATAGTTACTCTTTAGCATTCCCTAATTTCAGAAATAATGTTAATTGAATGGAAAGAGGCAGGGTTCAGGTAGACTTGAGGCCTATTTCTCTAAATTTTCTACACATGTCAGAAATTCTGGACAGGATGGGAGGCATGCAAAGGCCAGAGAAAAAATGTGCTACATACATAAAAAAGAAATCAACGTGCTTTTGGTGAACTAATGTATAAAAATGAAAAATGATGACGAGTTCAATGTTTTATGTTTAACAACCATGATGATTTCATAAATTTTATTAATTATTTTATTATTAATCACAGATCATATTTCAAGAAATGGATCAAATTGAACTTATAGTTATTTTGTCAGCAGGCTCCTGGAGATATAAAATAACATGCTATATATAATCCTTCTCTTCCACTACTATAAGAAAATTGGATGAACAAATGAGTCCATGAAGTTAAGTGCAAAACCTCTTTATCTGCATTTGTATGTCCAAAAGTTTTCTTTTCTAGACTAATGTCATTTTCATGGGTTTGTGTTTGTGTGTATGTATGTTTTGTGTGTGTGTGTGTCTGTGTTAGTGTGTGTGTGTGCGGGGTAAGTGTGTGTAATGTGTGTGCATGTATGCATGTGGGTAGGAGTGTGTTTCCTGTGTTTGTGTTGATGTGTGTGTGTGTATGTGTTTGTGTGTGTTTGTGTGTATGCGCGCAAGCCATCACGTGTGTGTGAGGTGCATATATGCCTATGCATATTCTACATGAATGATTTTATCTAACTTTTAAGTTTCTATTTTATTATCTTCACATCAACTTCTGTGTCAACTTTTAGATTTGGATTTTCATGTTTCCTTCCAAAAACAACATATTAAAATCATTTGCCACACAGATTACTTTAAAAAAAATAGCTCTGAAATATTGAGACACTTTACAAAATTATACAGATGAATGGCTTGGCAACCATCATTTTCTAGCTGTGCTGTTTTATCTACACAGCAAGCTTTGAGAAAAGGTTAAACCTATGCATTCCTATTCTTAGGCATGTGGTCCTTTAACATGCAATGCATGCATAATGCTGAACTCCAACCAGCACAATGTTACAGACTTCAAATAACTTCAGGTGGATATTTCTCAATGGCAGCACAAAGGACTTTATCAGAAATCTTATCACTTCATATTGCATTGCTAATTTCCTTTATGGGCCCTCAATTCTTTGCCATACTCCTTTCCATTGTACCTCCGAACTTTTCCAACAGTTATATTTCCATCGTTCCTCTGTAACTGATCTTGCGTCTCCTCTTCTTTTTTTGGAGCTTCTTTTGGTAGTGGGAGACTAACCTCCTGGGAACAAGTAGGAGACAAATAGGTTAGTCAGGGTCCAGTAAAATCTTGGCAGTCCTGTTCTCTGCTGAAGTTTGCTCAGGAATGATGCAAATTCTTTCCTCTGCATGGATTTACTGTGACTCTGTGGTATCTACAATTTACAGTTATTACTACATTGTGACCCGAAAGCCTAATGTAACCATTGTTGAAAATTCGAATGTCAAACTATGTTATTCTTTTTAAAAATTATATTTTATCTTTTTTGCTAATTGGTATAAGGGGCAAAATGGGGAGAAAAACTAAACTACATAAGGTAATCACTTTTATAGCTCATGTAAGAGTTCACAGACTATAAATTGAATATAGCCTCTACTTAAATATGTTACACGTTACAAATCTGTCTCCAAGAATAAATGACTACTATGTTCTGTATTAAATTTGATCCCATAAGAACTCTTTAGGAAAAGCTACTTGATGATTAATAACATCAAGGTAAGTTATTCCTCTCATCTTATGTAAATCTACATGTAGAGAAGATCATCTCCACATGTATACAAATACACAAGGTATTATAAAATTAAGGGATACATTGTTTGGGTAGTTAAGAACTGTGTTGTTTGTCTCCTTGTTTGTTTGCCTATTTGGTTGAGACAAGATGTCTTTGTGCAGCCCTGGCTCTCCTGAAATTGTCTCTGCACAGTAATGTGTCCTCAACTTCAGAGATCTGCCAGTCTCCTCTGCCTTGGTGCTGGCTATTTCAGCACTTCTGCCCCAAAGGTAGGCTGTTTGATAGAGAAAAGTATTAGAAAACAACCCACAGTAAATCAGAATACTCCAGAGAAACATCCACATATAGGTGCAATGATGCATAATCTCTAAAAAGTAAGGCAACTTTTAGTAAATGCTGAAGGAAATGAAACAGAAAGTTGACCACAAGGAAAGATGATATACAGAAATCAATACAGTTAGCTCAGAGCGTGAAAACCGGAAACATATAATCAACCAAAGAACCATGCACGAGTTTTCTTCACAACAAGTCCAAATAAAATGATGACAGGTAAAACATCGAAACATTCGAATGGAAACAGCACACAAACACAATTCTGAGCAGGACAGTTAACCCATGAACAAGCACCTTACCATGTGTTTATCTTTTCTCTCTGAACTACTGGAACTCTTAGATCCAGATGTCTTGGAAAGTGTTCTGAGGAAAAAAAATACAGCAGATATAGATGTGTTCAATTCTTCAAGATAATTCTGTGCACTTGGCTACATTGTGTTAGATGAAGTTGTTAATTGATGGTATTCTACTTGTGGTTTAAGTGATTTTTTTGGTGATTCTACACACTCTTCTCCCAAACTATGACATATTCAGCAAAGCCTGACTCACTGTTCTACTTCAGAAAGGGACAGCAATGTACAGGGCTAGCTTGGGAATAAAACAACTCTAAATCTCTATCCCTTTTGCTACACTGATGCTCAGGTAATGACTCACATAATTGTCTACCTGAACTGAAATAAGTGAGGGAATGAGACACAAGGTAGAGAAATCCAACACCTCTTCCTGGTGCAAGACTAAGCTGTTCAACTGAGAATTAGGAGACTTCATTTTCAGTTCAGACACGCATATAAAAAGAACAGAATTCAAATGCATTCTGGTATTCTCTAACTAAATTTAGAGTGTGCAGAAATGAGAGGCTTCGATGATTAATTAATAGGGGGCGTTGATACTGCTATAATTGTTCTAAATAGTTACTCTTTAGCATTCCCTAATTTCAGAAATAATGTTAATTGAATGGAAAGAGGCAGGGTTCAGGTAGACTTGAGGCCTATTTCTCTTAATTTTTAACACAGGGCAGAAATTCTGGACAGGATGGGAGGCATGCAAAGGCCAGAGAACAAATGTGCTACATACATAAAAAAGAAATCAACGTGCTTTTGGTGAACTAACGTATAAAAATGAAAAATGATGATGAGTTCAATGTTTTATGTTTAACAACCAAGATGATTTCATAAATTTTATTAATTATTTTATTATTAATCAAAGAACATATTTCAAGAAATGGATCATATTGAACTTATACTTATTTTGTCAGCAGGCTCTTGGAGGTATAAAATAACTTGCTATATATAATCTTTGTCTTCCACTACTGTAAGAATATTGGATGAACAAATGAGTCCTTGAAGTTAAGGGCAAAACTTCCACATCTGCATTTGTATGTCCAGAAGTTTTCTATTCTAGACTAATGTCATTTTTATCGTTTTGTGTTTGTGTTTATCTGTGTATCTGTGTTTGTGTGTGTGTGTGTGTGTGTGTGTCTGTTTGTGTGTGTGAGTATGGGATACGTGTGTGTAATGTGTGTGCATGTATGCTTGTGGGTAAGAGTGTGGTTCCCGTGGTTTTGTTGGTAAGTGTGGGTGTGTGTATGTGTTTGTGTGTGGGTGCACAAGCCCTCACGTGTGTGTGATGTGCATATATGCCTATGTATATTCTATATGAATGATTTTATCTAACTTTTAAGTTTCTATTTTATTATCTTCACATCAACTTCTGTGTCAACTTTTAGATTTGGATTTTCATGTTTCATTCCAAAAACAATATATTAAAACCATTCCCTAACAGTTTAATTTAAAAAAAAACAGCTCTGAAATATTCAGACACTTTACAAAAATTATACAGATGAATGGCTTGGCAAAGATCATTTTCTAGCTGTGCTGTTTTATCTACACAGCAAGCTTTGAGAAAAGGTTAAACCTATGCATTCCTATTCTTAGGCATGTGGTCCTTTAACATGCAATGCATGCATGATGCTGCACTCCAACCCAGCGCAATGTTACAGACTTCAAATAACTTCAGGTGGATATTTCTCAATGGTAGCACAAAGGACTTTATCAGAAATCTTATCACTTCATATTGCATTGCTAATTTCCTTTATGGGCCCTCAATTCTTTGCCATACTCCTTTCCATTGTACCTCCGAACTTTTCCAACAGTTATATTTCCATCGTTACTCTGTAACTGATCTTGTGTCTCCTCTTCTTTTTTTGGAGCTGCTTTGGGTAGTGGGAGACTAACCTCCTGGGAACAAGTGGGAGACAAATAGGTTAGTCAGGGTCCAGTAAAATCTTGGCAGTCCTGTTCTCTGCTGAAGTTTGCTCAGGAATGATGCAAATTCTTTCCTCTGCATGGATTTACTGGGACTCTGTGGAATCTACAATTTACAGTTATTACTACATTGTGACCCGAAAGCCTAATGTAACCATTGTTGAAAATTCGAATGTCAAACTATGTTATTCTTTTTAAAAATTATATTTTATCTTTTTTGCTAATTGGTATAAGGGGCAAAATGGGGAGAAAAACTAAACTACATAAGGTAATCACTTTTATAGCTCATGTAAGAGTTCACAGACTATAAAATGAATATAGCCTCTACTTGAATATGTTACATGTTACAAATCTGTCTCCAAGAATAAATGACTACTATGTTCTGTATTAAATTTGATCCCATAAGAACTCTTTAGGAAAAGCTACTTGATGATTAATAACATCAAGGTAAGTTATTCCTCTCATCATATGTAAATCTACATGTAGAGAAGATCATCTCCACATGTATACAAATACACAAGGTATTATAAAATTAAGGGCTACATTTTTTGGGTAGTTAAGAGCTGTGTTGTTTGTCTGTTTGTTTGTTTGCCTATTTGGTTGAGACAAGATGTCTTTGTGCAGCCCTGGCTCTCCTGAATTTGTCTCTGCATAGTAATGTGTCCTCAACTTCAGAGATCTGCCAGTCTCCTCGGCCTTGGTGCTGGCTATTTCAGCATTTCTGCCCCCAAAGGTAGGCTGTTTGATAGAGAAAAGCATTAGAAAACAACCCACAGTAAATCAGAATTATCCAGAGAAACATCCACATATAGGTGCAATGATGCACAATCCCTAAAAAATAAGGCAACTTTTAGTAAATGCTAAAGGAAATGAAACAGAAAGTTGAGCACAAGGAAAGATGAGATACAGAAACCAATAAAATTAGCTCAGAAGCATGAAAACCGGGAACATACAATCAACCAAAGAACCATGCACGAGTTTTCTTCACAACAAATCCAAATAAAATGATGACAGGTAAAACATCGAAACATTGGAATGGAAACAGCACACAAACACAATTCTGAGCAGGACAGTTAACCCATGAACAAGCACCTTACCATGTGTTTATCTTCTCTTTCTGAACTACTGGAAATCTTAGATCCAGATGTCCTGGAAAGTCTTCTGAGGAAAAAAATACAGCAGATATGGGTGTGTTCAATTCTTCAAGATAATCCTGTGCACTTGGCTACATTGTGTTAGATAAAGTTGTTAATTGATGGTATTCTACTTCTGGTGTAAGTGATTTTTTGGTGATTCTAAACATTCTTCTCCCAAACTATGACATATTCAGCAAAGCCTCACTCACCATTCTACCTCAGAAAGGGACAGCAATGTACCGGCCTAACTTGGGAATAAAACCACTCCAAATCTCCATCTCCTTTGCTACACTGATGCCCAGGTAATGACTCACATAATTGTCTACCTGAACTGAAATAAGTGAGGGAATGAGACACAAGGTAGAGAAATCCAACACCTCTTCCTGGTGCAAGACTAAGCTGTTCAACTGAGAATTAGGCGACTTCATTTTCATTTCAGACGTGCATATAAAAAGAACAGAATTCAAATGGATCCTGGTATTCACTAACTAAATTTAGAGTGTGCAGAAATGAGAGCCTTCATTGATTAATTAATAGGGGGCATTGATACTGCTATAATTGTTCTAAATAGTTACTCTTTAGCATTCCCTAATTTCAGAAATAATGTTAATTGAATGGAAAGAGGCAGGGTTCACGTAGACTTGAGGCCTATTTCTCTAAATTTTCTACACAGGGCAGAGATTCTGGATAGGATGGGAGGCATGTAAAGGCCAGAGAAAAAAAGTGCTAGATACATAAAAAAGAAATCAATGTGCTTTTGGTGAACTACCATATAAAAATGAAAAATGCTGACGAGTTCAATGTTTTATGTTTAACAACTGTAATGATTTCATAAATTTTATTAATTATTTTATTATTAATCACAGATCATATTTCAAGAAATGGATCATATTGAACATATAGTTATTTTGTCAGCAGGCTCTTGGAGGTATAAAATAACATGCTATATATAATCCTTCTCTTCCACTACTGTAAGAAAATTGGATGAAAAAATGAGTCCATGAAGTTAAGTGCAAAACCTCTATCTTCATTTGTATGTCCAAAAGTTTTCTTTTCTAGACTAATGTCATTTTCATGGGTTTGTGTTTGTGTGTATGTATGTTTTTGTGTGAGTGTGTATGTGTGTTAGTGTGTGTGTGTGCGGGGTAAGTGTGTGTAATGTGTGTGCATGTATGTATGTGGGTAGGAGTGTGTTTCCTGTGTTTGTGTTGATGTGTGTGAGTGTATGTGTTTGTGTGTGTTTGTGTGTGTTTGTGTGTGTGCGCGCAAACCCTCACTTGTGTGTGAAGTGCATATATGCCTATGTATCTTTTACATGAATGATTTTATCTACCTTTTAAGTTTCTATTTTATTATCTTCACATCAACTTCTGTGTCAACTTTTAGATTTGGATTTTCATGTTTCATTCCAAAAACAATATATTAAAATCATTCCCCTCACAGTTTAATTTAAAAAAAAACAGCTCTATACATAACCAGCTTAATGACACACCTGAAAGCCCTAGAACAAAAAGAAGCTATTTCGCCCAGGAGGAGTAGAAGGCAGGAAATCATCAAACTCAGGGCCGAAATCAATCAAGTAGAAACAAAGAGAACCATACAAAAAATCAACAAAACCAGGAGCTGGTTCTTTGAGAAAATCAACAAGATAGATAAACCCTTAGCCAGACTGACCAAAGGACACAGAGAAAGTATCCAAATTAACAAACTTAGAAATGAAAAGGGAGATATAACAACGGAAACTGAGGAAATCCAAAAAATCATCAGATCCTACTACAAGAGCCTGTACTCAACACAACTGGAGAATCTGGAGGAAATGGACAATTTCCTTGACAGATACCAAATACCAAAATTAAATCAGGACCAACTAGACCATCTAAACAGTCCCATAATGCCTAAAGAAATAGAAGGAGTCATAGAAAGTCTTCCAACCAAAAAAAGCACAGGACCAGATGGCTTCAGTGCAGAATTCTACCAGACCTTCAAAGAAGAGTTAACACCAATACTCTTCAAACTATTCCACAAAATAGAAACAGAAGGAACACTACCCAATTCCTTCTACGAAGCCACAATTACGCTGATACCAGAGCCACAAAAAGATCCAACAAAGAAAGAGAACTTCAGACCAATTTTCCTTATGAACATAGATGCAAAAATACTCAATAAAATTCTTGCCAACCGAATCCAAGAACACATCAAAACGATCATCCACCATGATCAAGTAGGCTTTATGCCGGGAATGCAGGGTTGCTTCAATATACGGAAATCCATCAATACAATCCACTACATAAACAAACTCAAAGAACAAAACCACATGGTCATTTCATTGGATGCTGAAAAAGCATTTGACAAAATTCAGCATCCCTTCATGCTTAAAGTCTTGGAGAGAACAGGAATTCAAGGCCCATACCTAAACATAGTAAAAGCAATATACAGCAAACCGGTACCCAGCATCAAACTAAATGGAGAGAAACTTGAAGCAATCCCACTGAAATCAGGGACCAGACAAGGCTGCCCCCTTTCTCCTTATCTTTTCAATATTGTACTTGAGGTACTAGCTCGGGCAATTCGACAACATAAGGAGGTCAAAGGGATACAAATTGGAAAGGAAGAAGTAAAACTATCATTATTTGCAGACGACATGATCGTCTACCTAAGTGACCCAGAGAACTCCACTAGAGAGCTCCTACAGCTGATAAACAACTTCAGCAAAGTGGCAGGTTATAAAATCAACTCCAGCAAATCAGTGGCCTTCCTATACTCAAAGGATAAGCAGGCTGAGAAAGAAATTAGGGAAATGACCCCCTTCACAATAGCCACAAACAGTATAAAGTATCTTGGGGTGACTCTTACCAAACATGTGAAAGATCTGTATGACAAGAACTTCAAGACTCTGAAGAAGGAAATGGAAGAAGACCTCAAAAAATGGGAAAACCTCCCATGCTCATGGATCGGTAGAATCAATATAGTTAAAATGGCCATTTTGCCTAAAGCACTATACAGATTCAATGCAATACCCATCAAAATCCCAACTCAATTCTTCACAGAGTTAGAAAGAGCAATTATCAAATTCATCTGGAACAACAAAAAACCCAGGATAGCTAAAACTATTCTCAGCAACAAAAGGAAATCTGGGGGAATCAGTATCCCTGACCTCAAGCAATACTACAGAGCAATAGTGTTAAAAACTGCATGGTATTGGTACAGTGACAGGCAGGAGGATCAATGGAACAGGATTGAAGATCCAGAAATGAACCCACACACCTATGGCCACTTGATCCTCGACAAAGAGGCTGAAAACATCCAATGGAAAAATGATAGCCTTTTCAACAAATGGTGCTGGTTCAACTGGAGGTCAGCATGCAGAAGAATGCGAATTGATCCATCCTTGTATCCTTGTACTAAGCTCAAATCCAAATGGATCAAGGACCTCCACATAAAGCCAGACACTCTGAAGCTAATAGAAAAGAAACTGGGGAAGACCCTTGAGGACATCGGTACAGGGAGAAAGTTTCTGAACAGAACACCAATAGTGTATGCTCTAAGAGCAAGAATTGACAAATGGGACCTCATAAAATTACAAAGTTTCTGTAAGGCAAAGGACACCATCAAGAGGACAAATCGGCAATCAACAAATTGGGAAAAGATCTTCACCAATCCTACATCAGATAGAGGGCTAATATCCAATATATATAAAGAACTCAAGAAGTTAGACTCCAGAAAACCAAACAACCCTATTAAAAAATGGGGTACAGAGTTAAACAAAGAATTCTCACCTGAAGAACTTCGGATGGAGGAGAAACATCTTAAAAAATGCTCAACTTCATTAGTCATTAGGGAAATGCAAATCAAAACAACCCTAAGATTTCAACTTACACCAGTCAGAATGGCTAAGATTAAAAATTCAGGAGACAGCAGGTGTTGGAGAGGGTGTGGAGAAAGAGGAACACTCCTCCACTGCTGGTGGGGTTGCAAATTGGTACAACCACTCTGGAAATCAGTCTGGCGGTTCCTCCGAAAACTGGGCACCTTACTTCCAGAAGATCCTGCTATACCACTCCTGGGCATATACCCAGAAGACTCCCCACCATGTAATAAGGATACATGTTCTACTATGTTCATAGCAGCCCTATTTGTAATTGCCAGATGCTGGAAAGAACCCAGGTATCCCTCAACAGAAGAGTGGATGCAAAAAATGTGGTATATCTACACAATGGAGTACTATTCAGTCATTAGAAACAATGAATTCATGAAATTCTTAGGCAAATGGATGGAGCTAGAGAATATCATACTAAGTGAGGTAACCCAGACTCAAAAGGTGAATCATGGTATGCACTCACTAATAAGTGGATATTAACCTAGAAAACTGGAATAC
This sequence comes from Apodemus sylvaticus, assembly GCF_947179515.1. Taxonomy (NCBI): domain Eukaryota; kingdom Metazoa; phylum Chordata; class Mammalia; order Rodentia; family Muridae; genus Apodemus; species Apodemus sylvaticus. The sequence goes on along the minus strand of NC_067485.1, from coordinate 80,472,607 downwards.
CCAAAACATAATCCACACATCAAATGAGGTACAAGAAGAAAGGAGGAGTGGCCCCTGGTTCTGGAAAGACTCAGTGAAACAGTATTCAGCAAAACCAGAACGGGGAAGTGGGAAGGGGTGGGTGGGAGGACAGGGGAAGAGAAGGGGGTTTGCGGGACTTTCGGGGAGTGGGGGGGCTAGAAAAGGGGAAATCATTTGAAATGTAAATAAATTATATCGAATAAAAAAAAAGAAAAAAATTCATGAGACAGCAGGTGGTGGAGAGGGTGTGGAGAAAGAGGAACACTCCTCCACTGCTGGTGGGGCTGCAAATTGGTACAACCACTCTGGAAATCAGTCTGGCGGTTCCTCCGAAAACTGGGCACCTCACTTCCAGAAGATCCTGCTATACCACTCCTGGGCATATATCCAGAGGATTCCCCACCATGTAATAAGGATACATGCTCTACTATGTTCATAGCAGCCCTATTTATAATTGCCAGATGCTGGAAAGAACCCAGGTATCCCTCAACAGAAGAGTGGATGCAAAAAATGTGGTATATCTACACAATGGAGTACTATTCAGCCATTAGAAACAATGAATTCATGAAATTCTTAGGCAAATGGATGGAGCTAGAGAACATCATATTCAGTGAGGTAACCCAGACTCAAAAGGTGAATCATGGTATGCACTCACTAATAAGTGGTTATTAACCTAGAAAACTGGAATACCCAAAACATAATCCACACATCAAATGAGATACAAGAAGAAAGGAGGAGTGGCCCCTGGTTCTGGAAAGACTCAGTGAAACAGTATTCGGCAAAACCAGAACGGGGAAGTGGGAAGGGGTGGGAGGGAGGACAGGGGAAGAGAAGGGGCTTACAGGACTATCGGGGTCTGGGAGGGCTAGAAAAGGGGAAATCATTTGAAATGTAAATAAATTATATCGAATAAAAAAACAGCTCTGAAATATTCAGACACTTTAAAAAATTATACAGATAAATGGCTTGGCAACCATCATTTTCTAGCTGTGCTGTTTTATCTACACAGCAAGCTTTGAGATAAGGTTAAACCTATGCATTCCTATTCTTGGGCATGTGGTTCTTTAACATGCAGTGCATCCATGATGCTGAACTCCACCCCAGCACAATGTTACAGACTTCAAATAACTTCAGGTGGATATTTCTCAATGCCAGCACAAAGGACTTTATCAGAAATCTTATCACTTCATATTGCATTGCTAATTTCCTTTATGGGCCCTCCATTCTTGCCATACTCCTTTCCATTGTACCTACGAACTTTTCCAACAGTTATATTTCCATCGTTACTCTGTAACTGATCTTGCTTCTCCTCTTCCTTTTTTGGAGCTTCCTTTGGTAGTGGGAGACTAACCTTCTGGGAACAATTGGGAGACAAATAGGTTAGTCAGGGTCCAGTAATATCTTGGCAGTCCTGTTCTCTGCTGAAGTTTGCTCAGGAATGATGCAAATTCCTTCCCCTGCATGGATTTACTGTGACTCTGTGGTATCTACAATTTACAGTTATTACTACATTGTGATCCGAAAGCCTAATGTAACCATTGTTGAAAATTCGAATGTCAAACTATGTTATTCTTTTTAAAATTATATTTTATCTTTTTTGCTAATTGGTATAAGGGGCAAAATGGGGAGAAAAACTAAACTACATAAGGTAATCACTTTTATATCTCATGTAAGAGTTCACAGACTATAAATTGAATATAGCCTCTTCTTGAATATGTTACATGTTACAAATCTGTCTCCAAGAATAAATGACTACTATGTTCTGTATTAAATTTGATCCCATAAGAACTCTTTAGGAAAAGCTACTTGATGATTAATAACATCAAGATAAGATATTCCTCTCATCATATGTAAATCTACATGTAGAGAAGATCATCTCCACATGTATACAAATACACAAGGTATTTTAAAATTAAGGGCTACATTGTTTGGGTAGTTAAGAGCTGTGTTGTTTGTCTCTTTGTTTGTTTGCCTATTTGGTTGAGACAAGATGTCTTTGTGCAGCCCTGGCTCTCCTGAATTTGTCTCTGCACAGTAATGTGTCCTCAACATCTGAGATCTGCCAGTCTCCTCTGCCTTGGTGCTGGCTATTTCAGCACTTCTGCCCCAAAGGTAGGCAGTTTGATAGAGAAAAGTATTAGAAAACAATCCACAGTAAATCAGAATAATCCAGAGAAACATCCACACATAGGTGCAATGATGCACAATCCCTAAAAAGTAAGGCAACTTTTAGTAAATGCTGAAGGAAATGAAATGGAAAGTTGACCACAAGGAAAGATGAGATACAGAAACCAATACAATTAGCTCAGAAGCATGAAAACCGGGAACATATAATCAACCAAAGAATCATGCCCGAGTTTTCTTCACAACAAGTCCAAATAAAATGACAGGTAAAAGATGGAAACATTGGAATGGAAAGAGCACACAAACACAATTCTGAGCAGGACAGTTAACCCATGAACAAGCACCTTACCATGTGTTTATCTTCTCTTTCTGAACTACTGGAACTCTTAGATCCAGATGTCCTGGAAAGTCTTCTGAGGAAAAAAATACAGCAGATATTGGTGTGTTCAATTCTTCAAGATAATCCTGTGCACTTGGCTACATTGTGTTAGATGAAGTTGTTAATTGATGGTATTCTACTTGTGGTTTAAGTGATTTTTTGGTGATTCTACACACTCTTCTCCCAAACTATGACATATTCAGCAAAGCCTCACTCACTGTTCTAACTCAGAAAGGGACAGCAATGTACAGGCCTAGCTTGGCAATAAAATAACTCCAAATCTCATCTCTTTTGCTACACTGATGCCCAGGTAATGACTCACATCATTGTCTACCTGAACTGAAACAAGTGAGGGAATGAGACACAAGGTAGAGAAATCCAACACCTCTTCCTGGTGCAAGACTAAGCTGTTCAACTGAGAATAAGGCGACTTCATTTTCATTTCAGACGTGCATATAAAAAGAACAGAATTCAAATGGATCCTGGTATTCTCTAACTAAATTTAGAGTGTGCAGAAATGAGAGGCTTCGATGATTAATTAATAGGGGGCGTTGATACTGCTATAAATGTTCTAAATATTTCCTCTTTAGCATTCCCTAATTTCAGAAATAATGTTAATTGAATGGAAAGAGGCAGGGTTCAGGAAGACTTGAAGCCTATTTCTCTAAATTTTCTACACAGGTCAGAAATTCTGGACAGGATGGGAGGCATGCAAAGGCCAGAGAAAAAAATGTGCTACATACATAAAAAAGAAATCAACGTGCTTTTGGTGAACTAACGTATAAAAATGAAAAATTATGACGAAGTCAATGTTTTATGTTTAACAACTATGATGATTTCATAAATTTTATTAATTATTTCATTATTAATCACAGATCATGTTTCAAGAAATGGATCATATTGAACTTATACTTATTTTGTCAGCAGGCTCCTGGAGGTATAAAATAACATGCTATATATAATCCTTCTCTTCCACTACTATAAGAAAATTGGATGAACAAATGAGTCCATGAAGTTAAGTGCAAAACCTCTTTATCTGCATTTGTATGTCCAAAAGTTTTCTTTTCTAGACTAATGTCATTTTCATATGTTTGTGTTTGTGTGTATGTATGTTTTTTGTGTGTGTGTGTGTCTGTGTTTGTGTGTGGGGGGGTAAGTGTGTGTAATGTGTGCGCATGTATGCATGTGGGTAGGAGTTTTTTCCTGCATTTGTGTTGATGTGTGTGTATGTGTTTGTGTGTGTTTGTGAGTGTGCACGCGAGCCCTCACGTGTGTGTGAGGTGCATGTATGCCTATGCATCTTCTACATGAATGATTTTATCTAACTTTTAAGCTTCTATTTTATTCTCTTCACATCAACTTCTGTGTCAACTTTTAGATTTGGATTTTCATGTTTCATTCCAAAAACAACATATTAAAATCATTCCCCTAACAGTTTAATTTTAAAAAAAACAGCTCTGAAATATTCAGACACTTTACAAAAATTATACAGATGAATGGCTTGGCAAAGATCATTTTCTAGCTGTGCTGTTTTATCTACACAGCAAGCTTTGAGATAAGGTAAAGCCTATGCATTCCTATTCTTAGGCATGTGGTCCTTTAACATGCAATGCATGCATGATGCTGAACTCCAACCCAGCACAATGTTACAGACTCCAAATAACTTGAGGTGGATATTTCTCAATGGCAGCACAAAGGACTTTATCAGAAATCTTATCACTTCATATTGCATTGCTAATTTCCTTTATGGGCCCTCAATTCTTTGCCATACTCCTTTCCATTGTACCTCTGAACTTTTCCAACAGTTATATTTCCATCGTTCCTCTGTAACTGATCTTGCATCTCCTCTTCTTTTTTTGGAGCTTCTTTTGGTAGTGGGAGACTAACCTCCTGGGAACAATGGGAGACAAATAGCTTAGTCAGGGTCCAGTAAAATCTTGGCAGTCCTGTTCTCTGCTGAAGTTTGCTCAAAAATGATGCAAATTCTTTCCTCTGCATGGATTTACTGGGACTCTGTGGTATCTACAATTTACAGTTATTACTACATTGTGACCCGAAAGCCTAATGTAACCATTGTTGAAAATTCGAATGTCAACCTATGTTATTCTTTTTAAAAATTATATTTTTATCTTTTTTGCTAATTGGTATAAAAGGCAAAATGGGGAGAAAAACTAAACTACATGAGGTAATCACTTTTATATCTCATGTAAGAGTTCACAGACTATAAATTGAATATAGCCTCTACTTGAATATGTTACATGTTACAAATCTGTCTCCAAGAATAAATGACTACTATGTTCTGTATTAAATTTGATCCCATAAGAACTCTTTAGGAAAAGCTACTTGATGATTAATAACATCAAGGTAAGATTTTCCTCTCATCATATGTAAATCTACATGTAGAGAAGATCATCTCCACATGTATACAAAAACACAACGTATTATAAAATGAAGGGGTACATTGTTTGGGTAGTTAAGAGCTGTGTTGTTTGTCTCTTTGCTTGTTTGCCTATTTGTTTGAGACAAGATGTCTTTGTGCAGCCCTGACTCTCCTGAATTTGTCTCTGCACAGTAAGGTGTCCTCAACTTCTGAGATCTGCCAGTCTCCTCTGCCTTGGTGCTGGCTATTTCAGCACTTCTGCCCCAAAGGTAGGCTGTTTGATAGAGAAAAGTATTAGAAAACAACCCACAGTAAATCAGAATAAGCCAGAGAAACATCCACATATAGGTGCAATGATGCACAATCCCTAAAAAGTAAGGCAACTTTTAGTAAATGCTGAAGGAAATGAAACAGAAAGTTGAGCAGAAGGAAAGATGAGATACAGAAATCAATACAATTAGCTCAGAGCATGAAAACCGGGAACATATAATCAACCAAAGAACCATGCACGAGTTTTCTTCACAACAAGTCCAAATAAAATGATGACAGGTAAAACATCGAAACATTGGAATGGAAACAGCACACAAACACAATTCTGAGCAGGACAGTTAACCCATGAACAAGCACCTTACCTTGTGTTTATCTTCTCTCTCTGAACTACCGGAACTCTTAGATCCAGATGTCCTGGAAAGTCTTCTGAGGAAAAAAATACAGCAGATATGGGTGTGTTCAATTCTTCAAGATAATTCTGTGCACTTGGCTACATTGTGTTAGATGAAGTTGTTAATTGATGGTATACTACGTGTGGTTTAAGTGATTTTTTTGGTGATTCTACACACTCTTCTCCCAAACTATGACATATTCAGCAAAGCCTGACTCACTGTTCTACTTCTGAAAGGGACAGCAATGTACAGGACTAGCTTGGGAATAAAACAACACCAAATCTCTATCTCTTTGGCTACACTGATGCTCAGGTAATGACTCACATAACTGTCTACCTGAACTGAAATAAGTGAGGGAATGAGACACAAGGTAGAGAAATCCAACACCTCTTCCTGGTGCAAGACTAAGCTGTTCAACTGAGAATTGGGCGACTTCATTTTCAGTTCAGACATGCATATAAAAAGAACAGAATTCAAATGCATCCTGGTATTCTCTAACTAAATTTAGAGTGTGCAGAAATGAGAGCCTTCATTGATTAATTAATAGGGGGCGTTGATACTGCTATAATTGTTCTAAATAGTTACTCTTTAGCATTCCCTAATTTCAGAAATAATGTTAATTGAATGGAAAGAGGCAGGGTTCAGGTAGACTTGAGGCCTATTTCTCTAAATTTTCTACACAAGGCAGAAATTCTGGACAGGATGGGAGGCATGCAAAGGCCAGAGAAAAAATGTGCTACATACATAAAAAAGAAATCAACGTGCTTTTGGTGAGCTACCATATAAAAATGAAAAATTCTGACGAGTTCAATGTCTTATGTTTAACAACTGTGATGATTTCATAAATTTTATTAATTATTTTATTATTAATCACAGATCATATTTCAAGAAATGGATCATATTGAACTTATAGTTATTTTGTCAGCAGGCTCTTGGAGGTATAAAAAAACGTGCTATATATAATCTTTCTCTTCCACTACTGTAAGAAATTTGGGATGAACAAATGAGTCCATGAAGTTAAGGGCAAAACCTCCACTTCTGCATTTGTATGTCCAAAAGTTTTCTATTCTAGACTAATGTCATTTTCATGGTTTTGTGTTTGTGTGTATCTGTGTATGTGTGTTTGTGTGTGTGTGTGTCTGTTTGTGTGTGAGTATGGGATAAGTGTGTGTAATGTTTGTGCATGTATGTGGGTAGGAGTGGGTTTCCCGTGTTTGTGTTGGTATGTGTGGGTGTGTGTATGTGTTTGTGTGTGTGCACGCAAGCCCTCACGTGTGTGTGATGTGCATATATGCCTATGTATATTCTATATGAATGATTTTATCTAACTTTTAAGTTTCTATTTTATTATCTTCACATCAACTTCTGTGTCAACGTTTAGATTTGGATTTTCATGTTTCATTCCAAAAACAATATATGAAAATCATTCCACTCACACTTTAATTTAAAGAAACAGCGCTGAAATATTCAGACACTTTACAAAAATTATACAGATGAATGGCTTGGCAACCATCATTTTCTAGCTGTGCTGTTTTATCTACACAGCAAGCTTTGAGATAAGGTTAAACCTATGCATTCCTATTCTTAGGCATGTGGTCCTTTAACATGCAATGCATGCATGATGCTGAACTTCAATCCAGCACAATGTTACAGACTTCAAATAACTTCAGGTGGATATTTCTCAATGGCAGCACAAAGGACTTTATCAGAAATCTTATCGCTTCATATTGCATTGCTAATTTCCTTTATAGGCCCTCAATTCTTTGCCATACTCCTTTCCATTGTACCTCTGAACTTTTCCAACAGTTATATTTCCATCATTACTCTGTAACTGATCTTGCGTCTCCTCTTCTTTTTTTGGAGCTTCTTTTGGTAGTGGGAGACTAACCTCCTGGGAACAAGTGGGAGACAAATAGGCTAGTCAGGGTCCAGTAAAATCTTGGCAGTCCTGTTCTCTGCTGAAGTTTGCTCAGGAATGATGCAAATTCTTTCCTCTGCATGGATTTACTGTGACTCTGTGGTATCTACAATTTACAGTTATTACTACATTGTGACCCGAAAGCCTAATGTAACCATTGTTGAAAATTCGAATGTCAACCTATGTTATTCTTTTTAAAAATTATATTTTTATCTTTTTTGCTAATTGGTATAAAAGGCAAAATGGGGAGAAAAACTAAACTACATGAGGTAATCACTTTTATATCTCATGTAAGAGTTCACAGACTATAAATTGAATATAGCCTCTACTTGAATATGTTACATGTTACAAATCTGTCTCCAAGAATAAATGACTACTATGTTCTGTATTAAATTTGATCCCATAAGAACTCTTTAGGAAAAGCTACTTGATGATTAATAACATCAAGGTAAGATTTTCCTCTCATCATATGTAAATCTACATGTAGAGAAGATCATCTCCACATGTATACAAAAACACAACGTATTATAAAATGAAGGGGTACATTGTTTGGGTAGTTAAGAGCTGTGTTGTTTGTCTCTTTGCTTGTTTGCCTATTTGTTTGAGACAAGATGTCTTTGTGCAGCCCTGACTCTCCTGAATTTGTCTCTGCACAGTAAGGTGTCCTCAACTTCTGAGATCTGCCAGTCTCCTCTGCCTTGGTGCTGGCTATTTCAGCACTTCTGCCCCAAAGGTAGGCTGTTTGATAGAGAAAAGTATTAGAAAACAACCCACAGTAAATCAGAATAAGCCAGAGAAACATCCACATATAGGTGCAATGATGCACAATCCCTAAAAAGTAAGGCAACTTTTAGTAAATGCTGAAGGAAATGAAACAGAAAGTTGAGCAGAAGGAAAGATGAGATACAGAAATCAATACAATTAGCTCAGAGCATGAAAACCGGGAACATATAATCAACCAAAGAACCATGCACGAGTTTTCTTCACAACAAGTCCAAATAAAATGATGACAGGTAAAACATCGAAACATTGGAATGGAAACAGCACACAAACACAATTCTGAGCAGGACAGTTAACCCATGAACAAGCACCTTACCTTGTGTTTATCTTCTCTCTCTGAACTACTGGAACTCTTAGATCCAGATGTCCTGGAAAGTCTTCTGAGGAAAAAAATACAGCAGATATGGGTGTGTTCAATTCTTCAAGATAATTCTGTGCACTTGGCTACATTGTGTTAGATGGAGTTGTTAATTGATGGTATACTACGTGTGGTTTAAGTGATTGTTTTGGTGGTTCTACACACTCTTCTCCCAAACTATGACATATTCAGCAAAGCCTGACTCACTGTTCTACTTCTGAAAGGGACAGCAATGTACAGGACTAGCTTGGGAATAAAACAACACCAAATCTCTATCTCTTTGGCTACACTGATGCTCAGGTAATGACTCACATAACTGTCTACCTGAACTGAAATAAGTGAGGGAATGAGACACAAGGTAGAGAAATCCAACACCTCTTCCTGGTGCAAGACTAAGCTGTTCAACTGAGAATTGGGCGACTTCATTTTCAGTTCAGACATGCATATAAAAAGAACAGAATTCAAATGCATCCTGGTATTCTCTAACTAAATTTAGAGTGTGCAGAAATGAGAGCCTTCATTGATTAATTAATAGGGGGCGTTGATACTGCTATAATTGTTCTAAATAGTTACTCTTTACCATTCCCTAATTTCAGAAATAATGTTAATTGAATGGAAAGAGGCAGGGTTCAGGTAGACATGAGGCCTATTTCTCTAAATTTTCTATACAGGGCAGAAATTCTGGACAGGATGGGAGGCATGTAAAGGCCAGAGAAAAAATGTGCTACATACATAAAAAAGAAATCAACGTGCTTTTGGTGAGCTACCATATAAAAATGAAAAATTCTGACGAGTTCAATGTTTTATGTTTAACAACTGTGATGATTTCATAAATTTTATTAATTATTTTATTATTAATCACAGATCATATTTCAAGAAATGGATCATATTGAACTTATAGTTATTTTGTCAGCAGGCTCTTGGAGGTAAAAAAAACATGCTATATATAATCTTTCTCTTCCACTACTGTAAGAAAATGGGATGAACAAATGAGTCCATGAAGTTAAGGGCAAAACCTCCACTTCTGCATTTGTATGTCCAAAAGTTTTCTATTCTAGACTAATGTCATTTTCATGGTTTTGTGTTTGTGTGTATCTGTGTATGTGTGTTTGTGTGTGTGTGTGTGTCTGTTTGTGTGTGAGTATGGGATAAGTGTGTGTAATGTTTGTGCATGTATGTGGGTAGGAGTGGGTTTCCCGTGTTTGTGTTGGTATGTGTGGGGGTGTGTATGTGTTTGTGTGTGTGCGCGCAACCCCTCACGTGTGTGTGATGTGCATATATGCCTATGTATATTCTATATGAATGGTTTTATCTAACTTTTAAGTTTCTATTTTATTATCTTCACATCAACTTCTGTGTCAACTTTTAGATTTGGATTTTCATGTTTCATTCCAAAAACAATATATGAAAATCATTCCACTCACACTTTAATTTAAAGAAACAGCGCTGAAATATTCAGACACTTTACAAAAATTATACAGATGAATGGCTTGGCAACCATCATTTTCTAGCTGTGCTGTTTTATCTACACAGCAAGCTTTGAGATAAGGTTAAACCTATGCATTCCTATTCTTAGGCATGTGGTCCTTTAACATGCAATGCATGCATGATGCTGAACTTCAATCCAGCACAATGTTACAGACTTCAAATAACTTCAGGTGGATATTTCTCAATGGCAGCACAAAGGACTTTATCAGAAATCTTATCGCTTCATATTGCATTGCTAATTTCCTTTATAGGCCCTCAATTCTTTGCCATACTCCTTTCCATTGTACCTCTGAACTTTTCCAACAGTTATATTTCCATCATTCCTCTGTAACTGATCTTGCGTCTCCTCTTCTTTTTTTGGAGCTTCTTTTGGTAGTGGGAGACTAACCTCCTGGGAACAAGTGGGAGACAAATAGGCTAGTCAGGGTCCAGTAAAATCTTGGCAGTCCTGTTCTCTGCTGAAGTTTGCTCAGGAATGATGCAAATTCTTTCCTCTGCATGGATTTACTGTGACTCTGTGGTATCTACAATTTACAGTTATTACTACATTGTGACCCGAAAGCCTAATGTAACCATTGTTGAAAATTCGAATGTCAAACTATGTTATTCTTTTTAAAAATTATATTTTTATCTTTTTTGCTAATTGGTATAAAAGGCAAAATGGGGAGAAAAACTAAACTACATGAGGTAATCACTTTTATATCTCATGTAAGAGTTCACAGACTATAAATTGAATATAGCCTCTACTTGAATATGTTACATGTTACAAATCTGTCTCCAAGAATAAATGACTACTATGTTCTGTATTAAATTTGATCCCATAAGAACTCTTTAGGAAAAGCTACTTGATGATTAATAACATCAAGGTAAGATATTCCTCTCATCATATGTAAATCTACATGTAGAGATCATCTCCACATGTATACAAATACACAAGGTATTATAAAGTGAAGGGCTACATTGTTTGGGTAGTTAAGAGCTGTGTTGTTTGTCTCTTTTTTTGTTTGCCTATTTGGTTGAGACAAGATGTCTTTGTGCAGCCCTGGCTCTCCTGAATTTGTCTCTGCACAGTAATGTGTCCTCAACTTCAGAGATCTGCCAGTCTCCTCTGCCTTGGTGCTGGCTATTTCAGCACTTCTGCCCCAAAGGTAGGCTGTTTGATAGAGAAAAATATTAGAAAACAACCCACAGTAAATCAGAATAATCCAGAGAAACATCCACATATAGGTGCAATGATGCACAATCCCTAAAAAGTAAGGCAACTTTTAGTAAATGCTGAAGGAAATGAAACAGAAAGTTGAGCAGAAGGAAAGATGAGATACAGAAATCAATACAATTAGCTCAGAGCATGAAAACCGGGAACATATAATCAACCAAAGAACCATGCACGAGTTTTCTTCACAACAAGTCCAAATAAAATGATGACAGGTAAAACATCGAAACATTGGAATGGAAACAGCACACAAACACAATTCTGAGCAGGACAGTTAACCCATGAACAAGCACCTTACCATGTGTTTTTCTTCTCTCTCTGAACTACTGAAACTCTTAGATCCAGATGTCCTGAAAAGTCTTCTGAGGAAAAAAATACAGCAGATATGGGTGTGTTCAATTCTTCAAGATAATTCTGTGCACTGGGCTACATTGTGTTAGATGAAGTTGTTAATTGATGGTATACTGCTTGTGGTTTGAGTGATTTTTTTGGTGATTCTACACACTCTTCTCCCAAACTATGACATATTCAGCAAAGCCTGACTCCCTGTTCTACTTCTGAAAGGGACAGCAATGTACAGGACTAGCTTGGGAATAAAACAACACCAAATCTCTATCTCTTTTGCTAAACTGATGCTCAGGTAATGACTCACATAACTGTCTACCTGAACTGAAATAAGTGAGGGAATGAGACACAAGGTAGAGAAATCCAACACCTCTTCCTGGTGCAAGACTAAGCTGTTCAACTGAGAATTGGGCGACTTCATTTTCAGTTCAGACATGCATATAAAAAGAGCAGAATTCAAATGGATCCTGGTATTCTCTAACTAAATTTAGAGTGTGCAGAAATGAGAGCCTTCATTGATTAATTAATAGGGGGCGTTGATACTGCTATAATTGTTCTAAATAGTTACTCTTTAGCATTCCCTAATTTCAGAAATAATGTTAATTGAATGGAAAGAGGCAGGGTTCAGGTAGACTTGAGGCCTATTTCTCTAAATTTTCTACACAAGGCAGAAATTCTGGACAGGATGGGAGGCATGTAAAGGCCAGACTAAAAAGGTGCTACATAAATAAAAAAGAAATCAACGTGCTTTTGGTGAGCTACCATATAAAAATGAAAAATTCTGACGAGTTCAATGTCTTATGTTTAACAACTGTGATGATTTCATAAATTTTATTAATTATTTTAATATTAATCACAGATCATATTTCAAGAAATGGATCATATTGAACTTATAGTTATTTTGTCAGCAGGCTCTTTGAGGTATAAAAAAACATGCTATATATAATCCTTCTCTTCCACTACTGTAAGAAAATGGGATGAACAAATGAGTCCATGAAGTTAAGGGCAAAACCTCCACTTCTGCATTTGTATGTCCAAAAGTTTTCTATTCTAGACTAATGTCATTTTCATGGTTTTGTGTTTGTGTGTATCTGTGTATGTGTGTTTGTGTGTGTGTGTGTGTGTCTGTTTGTGTGTGAGTATGGGATAAGTGTGTGTAATGTTTGTGCATGTATGTGGGTAGGAGTGGGTTTCCCGTGTTTGTGTTGGTATGTGTGGGGGTGTGTATGTGTTTGTGTGTGTGCACGCAAGCCCTCACGTGTGTGTGATGTGCATATATGCCTATGTATATTCTATATGAATGATTTTATCTAACTTTTAAGTTTCTATTTTATTATCTTCACATCAACTTCTGTGTCAACTTTTAGATTTGGATTTTCATGTTTCATTCCAAAAACAATATATGAAAATCATTCCACTCACACTTTAATTTAAAGAAACAGCGCTGAAATATTCAGACACTTTACAAAAATTATACAGATGAATGGCTTGGCAACCATCATTTTCTAGCTGTGCTGTTTTATCTACACAGCAAGCTTTGAGATAAGGTTAAACCTATGCATTCCTATTCTTAGGCATGTGGTCCTTTAACATGCAATGCATGCATGATGCTGAACTTCAATCCAGCACAATGTTACAGACTTCAAATAACTTCAGATGGATATTTCTCAATGGCAGCACAAAGGACTTTATCAGAAATCTTATCGCTTCATATTGCATTGCTAATTTCCTTTATAGGCCCTCAATTCTTTGCCATACTCCTTTCCATTGTACCTCTGAACTTTTCCAACAGTTATATTTCCATCATTCCTCTGTAACTGATCTTGCGTCTCCTCTTCTTTTTTTGGAGCTTCTTTTGGTAGTGGGAGACTAACCTCCTGGGAACAAGTGGGAGACAAATAGGCTAGTCAGGGTCCAGTAAAACCTTGGCAGTCCTGTTCTCTGCTGAAGTTTGCTCAGGAATGATGCAAATTCTTTCCTCTGCATGGATTTACTGTGACTCTGTGGTATCTACCACTTACAGTTATTACTACATTGTGACCCGAAAGCCTAATGTAACCATTGTTGAAAATTTGAATGTCAACCTATGTTATTCTTTTTAAAAATTATATTTTTATCTTTTTTGCTAATTGGTATAAGGGGCAAAATGGGGAGAAAAACTAAACTACATGAGGTAATAACTTTTATATCTCATGTAAGAGTTCACAGACTATAAATTGAATATAGCCTCTACTTGAATATGTTACATGTTACAAATCTGTCTCCAAGAATAAATGACTACAATGTTCTGTATTAAATTTGATCCCATAAGGACTCTTTAGGAAAAGCTACTTGATGATTAATAACATCAAGGTAAGATATTCCTCTCATCATATGTAAATCTACATGTAGAGAAGATCATCTCCACATGTATACAAAAACACAACGTATTATAAAATTCAGGGGACATTGTTTGCGTAGTTAAGAGCTGTGTTGTTTGTCTCTTTGCTTGTTTGCCTATTTGTTTGAGACAAGATGTCTTTGTGCAGCCCTGACTCTCCTGAATTTGTCTCTGCACAGTAATGTGTCCTCAACTTCTGAGATCTGCCAGTCTCCTCTGCCTTGGTGCTGGCTATTTCAGCACTTCTGCCCCAAAGGTAGGCTGTTTGATAGAGAAAAGTATTAGAAAACAACCCACAGTAAATCAGAATAAGCCAGAGAAACATCCACATATAGGTGCAATGATGCACAATCCCTATAAAGTAAGGCAACTTTTAATAAATGCTGAAGGAAATGAAACAGAAAGTTGAGCAGAAGGAAAGATGAGATACAGAAATCAATACAATTAGCTCAGAGCATGAAAACCGGGAACATATAATCAACCAAAGAACCATGCACGAGTTTTCTTCACAACAAGTCCAAATAAAATGATGACAGGTAAAACATCGAAACATTGGAATGGAAACAGCACACAAACACAATTCTGAGCAGGACAGTTAACCCATGAACAAGCACCTTACCTTGTGTTTATCTTCTCTCTCTGAACTACTGGAACTCTTAGATCCAGATGTCCTGGAAAGTCTTCTGAGGAAAAAAATACAGCAGATATGGGTGTGTTCAATTCTTCAAGATAATTCTATGCAGTTGGCTACATTGTGTTAGATGAAGTTGTTAATTGATGGTATACTACGTGTGGTTTAAGTGATTTTTTTTTGGTGATTCTACACACTCTTCTCCCAAACTATGACATATTCAGCAAAGCCTGACTCACTGTTCTACTTCTGAAAGGGACAGCAATGTACAGGACTAGCTTGGGAATAAAACAACACCAAATCTCTATCTCTTTTGCTACACTGATGCTCAGGTAATGACTCACATAACTGTCTACCTGAACTGAAATAAGTGAGGGAATGAGACACAAGGTAGAGAAATCCAACACCTCTTCCTGGTGCAAGACTAAGCTGTTCAACTGAGAATTGGGCGACTTCATTTTCAGTTCAGACATGCATATAAAAAGAACAGAATTCAAATGCATCCTGGTATTCTCTAACTAAATTTAGAGTGTGCAGAAATGAGAGCCTTCATTGATTAATTAATAGGGGGCGTTGATACTGCTATAATTGTTCTAAATAGTTACTCTTTAGCATTCCCTAATTTCAGAAATAATGTTAATTGAATGGAAAGAGGCAGGGTTCAGGTAGACTTGAGGCCTATTTCTCTAAATTTTCTACACAGGGCAGAAATTCTGGACAGGATGGGAGGCATGTAAAGGCCAGAGAAAAAATGTGCTACATACATAAAAAAGAAATCAACGTGCTTTTGGTGAGCTACCATATAAAAATGAAAAATTCTGACGAGTTCAATGTCTTATGTTTAACAACTGTGATGATTTCATAAATTTTATTAATTATTTTAATATTAATCACAGATCATATTTCAAGAAATGGATCATATTGAACTTATAGTTATTTTGTCAGCAGGCTCTTGGAGGTATAAAAAAACATGCTATATATAATCTTACTCTTCCACTACTGTAAGAAATTTGGGATGAACAAATGAGTCCATGAAGTTAAGGGCAAAACCTCCACTTCTGCATTTGTATGTCCAAAAGTTTTCTATTCTAGACTAATGTCATTTTCATGGTTTTGTGTTTGTGTGTATCTGTGTATGTGTGTTTTTGTGTGTGTGTGTGTGTGTCTGTTTGTGTGTGAGTATGGGATAAGTGTGTGTAATGTTTGTGCATGTATGTGGGTAGGAGTGGGTTTCCCGTGTTTGTGTTGGTATGTGTGGGGGTGTGTATGTGTTTGTGTGTGTGCACGCAAGCCCTCACGTGTGTGTGATGTGCATATATGCCTATGTATATTCTATATGAATGATTTTATCTAACTTTTAAGTTTCTATTTTATTATCTTCACATCAACTTCTGTGTCAACTTTTAGATTTGGATTTTCATGTTTCATTCCAAAAACAATATATGAAAATCATTCCACTCACACTTTAATTTAAAGAAACAGTGCTGAAATATTCAGACACAAAAATTATACAGATGAATGGCTTGGCAACCATCATTTTCTAGCTGTGCTGTTTTATCTACACAGCAAGCTTTGAGATAAGGTTAAACCTATGCATTCCTATTCTTAGGCATGTGGTCCTTTAACATGCAATGCATGCATGATGCTGAACTTCAATCCAGCACAATGTTACAGACTTCAAATAACTTCAGGTGGATATTTCTCAATGGCAGCACAAAGGACTTTATCAGAAATCTTATCGCTTCATATTGCATTGCTAATTTCCTTTATAGTCCCTCAATTCTTTGCCATACTCCTTTCCATTGTACCTCTGAACTTTTCCAACAGTTATATTTCCATCATTCCTCTGTAACTGATCTTGCGTCTCTTCTTTTTTTGGAGCTTCTTTTGGTAGTGGGAGACTAACCTCCTGGGAACAAGTGGGAGACAAATAGGTTAGTCAGGGTCCAGTAAAATCTTGGCAGTCCTGTTCTCTGCTGAAGTTTGCTCAGGAACGATGCAAATTCTTTCCTCTGCATGGATTTACTGTGACTCTGTGGTATCTACAATTTACAGTTATTACTACATTGTGACCCGAAAGCCTAATGTAACCATTGTTGAAAATTCGAATGTCAAACTATGTTATTCTTTTTAAAAATTATATTTTATCTTTTTTGCTAATTGGTATAAGGGGCAAAATGGGGAGAAAAACTAAACTACATAAGGTAATCACTTTTATATCTCATGTAAGAGTTCACAGACTATAAATTGAATATAGCCTCTACTTGAATATGTTACATGTTACAAATCTGTCTCCAAGAATAAATGACTACTATGTTCTGTATTAAATTTGATCCCATAAGAACTCTTTAGGAAAAGCTACTTGATGATTGATAACATCAAGGTAAGATATTCCTCTCATCATATGTAAATCTACATGTAGAGAAGATCATCTCCACATGTATACAAATACACAAGGTATTATAAAATTAAGGGCTACATTGTTTGTGTAGTTAAGAGCTGTGTTGTTTGTCTCTTTTTTTGTCTCTTTTTTTGTTTGCCTATTTGTTTGAGACAAGATGTCTTTGTGCAGCCCTGGCTCTCCTGAATTTGTCTCTGCACAGTAAGGTGTCCTCAACTTCTGAGATCTGCCAGTCTCCTCTGCCTTGGTGCTGGATATTTCAGCACTTCTGCCCCAAAGGTAGGCTGTTTGATAGAGAAAAGTATTAGAAAACAACCCACAGTAAATCAGAATAAGCCAGAGAAACATCCACATATAGGTGCAATGATGCACAATCCCTAAAAAGTAAGGCAACTTTTAGTAAATGCTGAAGGAAATGAAACAGAAAGTTGAGCAGAAGGAAAGATGAGATACAGAAATCAATACAATTAGCTCAGAGCATGAAAACCGGGAACATATAATCAACCAAAGAACCATGCACGAGTTTTCTTCACAACAAGTCCAAATAAAATGATGACAGGTAAAACATCGAAACACTGGAATGGAAACAGCACACAAACACAAGTCTGAGCAGGACAGTTAACCCATGAACAAGCACCTTACCATGTGTTTTTCTTCTCTCTCTGAACTACTGGAACTCCAAGATCCAGATGTTCTGAAAAGTCTTCTGAGGAAAAAAATACAGCAGATATGGGTGTGTTCAATTCTTCAAGATAATTCTGTGCACTTGGCTACATTGTGTTAGATGAAGTTGTTAATTGATGGTATTCTACTTGTGGTTTAAGTGATTTTTTGGTGATTCTACACACTCTTCTCCCAAACTATGACATATTCAGCAAAGCCTGACTCACTGTTCTACTTCAGAAAGGGACAGAAATGTACAGGGCTAGCTTGGGAATAAAACAACTCCAAATCTCTATCTCTTTTGCTACATTGATGCGCAGGTAATGACTCACATCATTGTCTACCTGAAATGAAATAAGTGAGGGAATGAGACACAAGGTAGAGAAATCCAACACCTCTTTCTGGTGCAAGACTAAGCTGTTCAACTGAGAATTAGGAGACTTCATTTTCAGTTCAGACGTGCATATAAAAAGAACAGAATTCAAATGCATCCTGGTATTCTCTAACTAAATTTAGAGTGTGCAGAAATGAGAGGCTTCGATGATTAATTAATAGGGGGCGTTGATACTGCTATAATTGTTCTAAATAGTTACTCTTTAGCATTCCCTAATTTCAGAAATAATGTTAATTGAATGGAAAGAGGCAGGGTTCACGTAGACTTGAGGCCTATTTCTCTAAATTTTCTTCACAGGGCAGAAATTCTGGAAAGGATGGGAGGCATGCAAAGGCCAGAGAAAAAATGTGCTACATACATAAAAAAGAAATCAACGTGCTTTTGGTGAACTAAGGTACAAAAATGAAAAATGATGATGAGTTCAATGTTTTATGTTTAAAAACCATGATGATTTCATAAATTTTATTAATTATTTTATTATTAATCACAGATCATATTTCAAGAAATGGATCAAATTGAAGATATAGTTATTTTGTCAGCAGGCTCCTGGAGATACAAAATAACATGCTATATATAATCCTTCTCTTCCACTACTGTAAGAAAATTGGATGAACAAATGAGTCCATGAAGTTAAGTGCAA
The DNA here is from genome assembly GCF_947179515.1 of Apodemus sylvaticus. NCBI lineage: Eukaryota > Metazoa > Chordata > Mammalia > Rodentia > Muridae > Apodemus > Apodemus sylvaticus. Next base: position 80,453,830 of record NC_067485.1, on the reverse strand, counting down.
AACCTCTTTATCTGCATTTGTATGTCCAAAAGTTTTCTTTTCTAGACTATTGTCATTTTCATGGGTATGTGTTTGTGTGTATGTATGTTTTGTGTGTGTGTGTGTCTGTGTCAGTGTGTGTGTGTGCGGGGTAAGTGTTTGTAATGTGTGTGCATGTATGCATGTGGGTAGGAGTGTGTTTCCGGTGTTTGTGTTGATGTGTGTGTGTATGTGTTTGTGTGTGTTTGTGTGTGTGCGCGGAAGCCATCACATGTGTGTGAGGTGCATATATGCCTATGCATTTTCTAGATGAATGATTTTATCTAACTTTTAAGTTTCTATTTTATTATCTTCTCATCAACTTCTGTGTCAACTTTTAGATTTGAATTTTCATGTTTCCTTCCAAAAACAACATATTAAAATCATTTGCCGCAAAGATTACTTTAAAAAAATAGCTCTGAAAGATTGAGACACTTTACAAAAATTATACAGATGAATGGCTTGGCAACCATCATTTTCTAGCTGTGCTGTTTTATCTACACAGCAAGCTTTAAGAAAAGGTTAAACCTATGCATTCCTATTCTTAGGCATTTTGTCCTTTAATACGCAATGCATGCATGATGCTGAACTCCAACCCAGCACAATGTTACAGACTTCAAATAACTTCAGGTGGATATTTCTCAATGGCAGCACAAAGGACTTTATCAGAAATCTTATCACTTCATATTGCATTGCTAATTTTCTTTATGGGCCCTCAATTCTTTGCCATACTCCTTTCCATTTTACCTCCGAACTTTTCCAACAGTTATATTTCCATCGTTACTCTGTAACTGATCTTGCGTCTCCTCTTCTTTTTTTGGAGCTGCTTTTGGTAGTGGGAGACTAACCTCCTGGGAACAAGTGGGAGACAAATAGGTTAGTCAGGGTCCAGTAAAATCTTAGCAGTCCTGTTCTCTGCTGAAGTTTGCTCAGGAATGATGCAAATTCTTTCCTCTGCATGGATTTACTGTGACTCTGTGGTATCTACCACTTACAGTTATTACTACATTGTGACCCGAAAGCCTAATGTAACCATTGTTGAAAATTCGAATGTCAAACTATATTATTCTTTTTAAAAATTATATTTTATCTTTTTTGCTAATTGGTATAAGGGGCAAAATGGGGAGAAAAACTAAACTACATAAGGTAATCACTTTTATATCTCATGTAAGAGTTCACAGACTATAAATTGAATATAGCCTCTTCTTCAATATGTTACATGTTACAAATCTGTCTCCAAGAATAAATGACTACTATGTTCTGTATTAAATTTGATCCCATAAAAACTCTTTAGGAAAAGCTGCTTGATGATTAATAACATCAAGGTAAGATATTCCTCTCATCATATGTAAATCTACATGTAGAGAAGATCATCTCCACATGTATACAAATACACAAGGTATTATAAAATTAAGGGATACATTGTTTGGGTAGATAAGAACTGTGTTGCTTCTCTGTTTGTTTGCCTATTTGGTTGAGACAAGATGTCTTTGTGCAGCCCTGGCTCTCCTGAAATTGTCTCTGCACAGTAATGTGTCCTCAACTTCAGAGATCTGCCAGTCTCCTCTGCCTTGGTGCTGGCTATTTCAGCACTTCAGCCCCAAAGGTAGGCTGTTTGATAGAGAAAAGTATTAGAAAACAACCCACAGTAAATCAGAATAATCCAAAGAAACATCCAGATATAGGTGCAATGATGCATAATCCCTAAAAAGTAAGGCAACTTTTAGTAAATGCTGAAGGAAATGAAACAGAAAGTTGAGCAGAAGGAAAGATGAGATACAGAAATCAATACAATTAGCTCAGAGCATGAAAACCGGGAACATATAATCAACCAAAGAACCATGCACGAGTTTTCTTCACAACAAGTCCAAATAAAATGATAACAGGTAAAACATCGAAACATTGGAATGGAAACAGCACACAAACACAATTCTGAGCAGGACAGTTAACCCATGAACAAGCACATTACCAGGTGTTTATCTTCGCTTTCTGAACTACTGGAACTCCAAGATCCAGATGTCCTGAAAAGTCTTCTGAGGAAAAAAATACAGCAGATAAGGGTGTGTTCAATTCTTCAAGATAATTCTGTGCACTTGGCTACATTGTGTTAGATGAAGTTGTTAATTGATGGTATTCTACTTGTGGTTTAAGTGATTTTTTTGGTGATTCTACACAATCTTCTCCCAAACTATGACATATTCAGCAAAGCCTGACTCACTGTTCTACTTCTAAAAGGGACAGCAATGTACAGGGATAGCTTGGGAATAAAACAACTCCAAATCTCTATCTCTTTTGCTACACTGATGCTCAGGTAATGACTCACATAATTGTCTACCTGAACTGAAATAAGTGAGGGAATGAGACACAAGGTAGAGAAATCCAACACCTCTTCCTGGTGCAAGACTAAGCTGTTCAACTGAGAATTAGGCGATTTCATTTTCAGTTCAGACATGCATATAAAAAGAACAGAATTCAAATGCATCCTGGTATTCTCTAACTAAATTTAGAGTGTGCAGAAATGAGAGGCTTCGATGATTAGTTAATAGGGGGCGTTGATACTGCTATAATTGTTCTAAATAGTTACTCTTTAGCATTCCCTAATTTCAGAAATAATGTTAATTGAATGGAAAGAGGCAGGGTTGAGGTAGACTTGAGGCCTATTTCTCTAAATTTTCTACACAGGTCAGAAATTCTGGACAGGATGGGAGGCATGCAAAGGCCAGAGAAAAAATGAGCTACATACATAAAAAAGAAATCAACGTGCTTTTGGTGAACTAACGTATAAAAATGAAAAATGATGATGAGTTCAATGTTTTATGTTTAACAACTATGATGATTTCATAAATTTTATTAATTATTTTATTATTAATCACAGATCATATTTCAAGAAATGGATCATATTGAACTTATACTTATTTTGTCAGCAGGCTCTTGGAGGTATAAAATAACTTGCTATATATAATCTTTCTATTCCACTACTGTAAGAATATTGGATGAATAAATGAGTCCTTGAAGGTAAGGGCAAAACTTCCACATCTGCATTTGTATGTCCAAAAGTTTTCTATTCTAGACTAAAGTCATTTTCATGGTTTTGTGTTTGTGTTTATCTGTGTATCTGTGTTTGTGTGTGTGTGAGTGTGTCTGTTTGTGTGTGTGAGTTTGGGATAAGTATGTGTAATGTGTGTGCATGTATGCATGTGGGTAAGAGTGTGGTTCCCGTGTTTGTGTTGGTAAGTGTGGGTGTGTGTATGTGTTTGTGTGTGTGTGCACAAGCCCTCAAGTGTGTGTGATGTGCATATATGCCTATGTATATTCTATATGAATGATTTTATCTAACTTTTAAGTTTCTATTTTATTATCTTCACATCAACTTCTGTGTCAACTTTTAGATTTGGATTTTCATGTTTCATTCCAAAAACAATATATTAAAACCATTCCCCTAACAGTTTAATTTAAAAAAAAACAGATCTGAAATATTCAGACACTTTACAAAAATTATACAGATGAATGGCTTGGCAAAGATCATTTTCTAGCTGTGCTGTTTTATCTACACAGCAAGCTTAGAGAAAAGGTTAAGCCTATGCATTCCTATTCTTAGGCATGTGGTCCTTTAACATGCAATGCATGCATGATGCTGAACTCCAACCCAGCGCAATGTTACAGACTTCAAATAAATTCAGGTGGATATTTCTCAATGGCAGCACAAAGGACTTTATCAGAAATTCATCTGGAACAACAAAAAACCCAGGATAGCTAAAACTATTCTCAGCAACAAAAGAAAATCTGGGGGAATCAGTATCCCTGACCTCAAGCAATACTACAGAGCAATAGTGTTAAAAACTGCATGGTATTGGTACAGTGACAGGCAGGAGGATCAATGGAACAGGATTGAAGATCCAGAAATGAACCCACACACCTATGGCCACTTGATCCTCGACAAAGAGGCTGAAAACATCCAATGGAAAAAAGATAGCCTTTTCAACAAATGGTGCTGGTTCAACTGGAGGTCAGCATGCAGAAGAATGCGAATTGATCCATCCTTGTCTCCTTGTACTAAGCTCAAATCCAAATGGATCAAGGACCTCCACATAAAGCCAGACACTCTGAAGCTAATAGAAAAGAAACTGGGGAAGACCCTTGAGGACATCGGTACAGGGAGAAAGTTTCTGAACAGAACACCAATAGCGTATGCTCTAAGAGCAAGAATTGACAAATGGGACCTCATAAGGTTACAGAGTTTCTGTAAGGCAAAGGACACCGTCAAGAGGACAGATCGGCAACCAACAAATTGGGAAAAGATCTTCACCAATCCTACATCAGATAGAGGGCTAATATCCAATATATATAAAGAACTCAAGAAGTTAGACTCCAGAAAACCGAACAACCCTATTAAAAAATGGGGTACAGAGTTAAACAAAGAATTCTCACCTGAAGAACACCGGATGGCGGAGAAGCATCTTAAAAAATGCTCCACTTCATTAGTCATTAGGGAAATGCAAATCAAAACAACCCTAAGATTTCATCTTACACCAGTCAGAATGGCTAAGATTAAAAATTCAGGAGACAGCAGGTGTTGGAGAGGGTGCGGAGAAAGAGGAACACTCCTCCACTGCTGGTGGGGTTGCAAATTGGTACAACCACTCTGGAAAGCAGTCTGGCGGTTCCTCCGAAAACTGGGCACCTCACTTCCAGAAGATCCTGCTATACCACTCCTGGGCATATACCCAGAGGATTCCCCACCATGTAATAAGGATACATGCTCTACTATGTTCATAGCAGCCCTATTTATAATTGCCAGATGCTGGAAAGAACCCAGGTATCCCTCAACAGAAGAGTGGATACAAAAAATGTGGTATATCTACACAATGGAGTACTATTCAGCCATTAGAAACAATGAATTCATGAAATTCTTAGGCAAATGGATGGAGCTAGAGAACATCATACTAAGTGAGGTAACCCAGACTCAAAAGGTGAATCATGGTATGCACTCACTAATAAGTGGTTATTAACCTAGAAAACTGGAATACCCAAAACATAATCCACACATCAAATGAGATACAAGAAGAAAGCAGGAGTGGTCCCTGGTTCTGGAAAGACTCAGTGAAACAGTATTTGGCAAAACCAGAACGGGGAACTGGGAAGGGGTGGGAGGGAGGACAGGGGAAGAGAAGGGGGCTTACGGGACTTTCGGGGAGTGGGGGGGGGGCTAGAAAAGGGGAAATCATTTGAAATGTAAATAAATTATATCAAATAAAAAAAAATAACAAAAAAAAAAAAAAAAAAAAAAAAAAAAGAAAAGAAACTGGGGAAAACCCTTGAGGACATAGGCACAGGGGAAAAGTTCCTGAACAGAACACCAATAGCTTATGCTCTAAGATCAAGAATTGACAAATGGGATCTCATAAAATTATGAAGTTTCTGTAAGGCAAAGGACACCGTCAAAAGGACAAAACGGCAACCAACAAATTGGGAAAAGATTTTCACCAATCCTACATCCGATAGAGGGCTAATATCCAATATATACAAAGAACTCAAGAAGTTAGACCCCAGGGATCCAAATAACCCTATTAAAAATGGGGTACAGACCTAAACAAAGAATTTTCACCTGAAGAAATTCGGATGGCTGAGAAGCACCTTAAGAAATGCTCAACATCTTTAGCCATTAGGGAAATGCAAATCAAAACAGCCCTGAGATTTCACCTCACAGTCAGAATGGCTAAGGTTAAAAACTCAGGAGACAGCAGGTGTTGGCGAGGATGTGGAGAAAGAGGAGCACTCCTTCACTGCTGGTGGGATTGTAAGATGGTACAACCACTCTAGAAATCAGTCTGGTGGTTCCTAAGAAAACTGGACATGACACTTCCGGAGGACCCTGCTATACCTCTCCTGGGCATATACCCAGAGGATTCCCTAGCATGCAATAAGGACACATGCTCCACTATGTTCATAGCAGCCTTATTTATAATAGCCAGAAGCTGGAAAGAACCCAGATATCCCTCAATGGAGGAATGGATACAGAAAATGTGGTATATATACACAATGGAGTACTATTCAGCAATTAAAAAAAATGAATTCATGAATTTTTTAGGCAAATGGATGGAGCTGGAAAATATCCTAAGCGAGGTAATGCAATCACAAAAGAATACACATGGAATGCAATCATTGATAAGTGGATATTAATTAGCCCTGAAGCTCTGAATACTGAAGATACAAGCATATCATAGCATATCAAATGATTCCCATGAAGAAGGAAGAAGAGGGCCCTAATCCTGGAAAGGCTTGATCCAGCATTGTAGGGGAGTACCAGGACAGATAAAAGGGAGGGGGAAAGATAGGAGAATGGATGGAGAAAAGAGGACTTATGGGACATATGGAGAGGGGGGAATTAGAAAAGAGGAAAGCCTTTGGATTGTAAACAAAGAATATAGAAAATAAAAATATATATTAAAAAAAAAAAAAAAAAAAAAGAAATCTTATCACTTCATATTGCATTGCTAATTTCCTTTATGGGCCCTCAATTCTTTGCCATACTCCTTTCCATTGTACCTCCGAACTTTTCCAACAGTTATATTTCCATCGTTACTCTGTAACTGATCTTGCGTCTCCTCTTCTTTTTTAGGAGCTTCTTTGGGTAGTGGGAGACTAACCTCCTGGGAACAAGTGGGAGAAAAATAGGTTAATCAGGGTCCAGTAAAACCTTGGCAGTCCTGTTCTCTGCTGAAGTTTGCTCAGGAATGATGCAAATTCTTTCCTCTGCATGGATTTACTGGGACTCTGTGGTATTTACAATTTTCAGTTATTACTACATTTTGAACCGAAAGCCTAATGTACCAATTGTTGAAAATTCGAATGTCAAACTATGTTATTCTTTTTAAAAATTATATTTTATCTTTTTTGCTAATTGGTATAAGGGGCAAAATGGGGAGAAAAACTAAACTACATAAGGTAATCACTTTTATATCTCATGTAAGAGTTCACAGACTATAAAATGAATATAGCCTCTACTTGAATATGTTACATGTTACAAATCTGTCTCCAAGAATAAATGACTACTATGTTCTGTATTAAATTTGATCCCATAAGAACTCTTTAGGAAAAGCTACTTGATGATTAATAACATCAAGGTAAGTTATTCCTCTCATCATATGTAAATCTACATGTAGAGAAGATCATCTCCACATGTATACAAATACACAAGGTATTATAAAATTAAGGGCTACAATGTTTGGGTAGTTAAGAGCTGTGTTGTTTGTCTCTTTGTTTGTTTGGCTATTTGGTTGAGACAAGAAGTCTTTGTGCAGCCCTGGCTCTCCTGAATTTGTCTCTGCATAGTAATGTGTCCTCAACTTCTAAGATCTGCCAGTCTCCTCGGCCTTGGTGCTGGCTATTTCAGTACTTCTGCCCCAAAGGTAGGCTGTTTGATAGAGAAAAGCATTAGAAAACAACCCACAGTAAATCAGAATTATCCAGAGAAACATCCACATATAGGTGCAATGATGCACAATCCCTAAAAAGTAAGGCAACTTTTAGTAAATGCTGAAGGAAATGAAACAGAAAGTTGAGCACAAGGAAAGATGAGATACAGAAATCAATACAATTAGCTCAGAGCATGAAAACCGGGAACATATAATCAACCAAAGAACCATGCACGAGTTTTCTTCACAACAAGTCCAAATAAAATGATAACAGGTAAAACATCGAAACATTGGAATGGAAACAGCACAGAAACACAATTCTGAGCAGGACAGTTAACCCATGAACAAGCACATTACCAGGTGTTTATCTTCGCTTTCTGAACTACTGGAACTCCAAAATCCAGATGTCCTGAAAAGTCTTCTGAGGAAAAAAATACAGCAGATAAGGGTGTGTTCAATTCTTCAAGATAATTCTGTACACTTGGCTACATTGTGTTAGATGAAGTTGTTAATTGATGGTATTCTACTTGTGGTTTAAGTGATTTTTTTTGGTGATTCTACACACTCTTCTCCCAAACTATGACATATTCAGCAAAGCCTGGCTCACTGTTCTATTTCTAAAAGGGACAGCAATGTACAGGGATAGCTTGGGAATAAAACAACTCCAAATCTCTATCTCTTTTGCTACACTGATGCTCAGGTAATGACTCACATAATTGTCTACCTGAACTGAAATAAGTGAGGGAATGAGACACAAGGTAGAGAAATCCAACACCTCTTCCTGGTGCAAGACTAAGCTGTTCAACTGAGAATTAGGCGATTTCATTTTCAGTTCAGACGTGCATATAAAAAGAACAGAATTCAAATGCATCCTGGTATTCTCTAACTAAATTTAGAGTGTGCAGAAATGAGAGGCTTTGATGATTAGTTAATAGGGGGCGTTGATACTGCTATAATTGTTCTAAATAGTTACTCTTTAGCATTCCCTAATTTCAGAAATAATGTTAATTGAATGGAAAGAGGCAGGGTTGAGGTAGACTTGAGGCCTATTTCTCTAAATTTTCTACACAGGTCAGAAATTCTGGACAGGATGGGAGGCATGCAAAGGCCAGAGAAAAAATGAGCTACATACATAAAAAAGAAATCAACGTGCTTTTGGTGAACTAACGTATAAAAATGAAAAATGATGATGAGTTCAATGTTTTATGTTTAACAACTATGATGATTTCATAAATTTTATTAATTATTTTATTATTAATCACAGATCATATTTCAAGAAATCGATCATATTGAACTTATACTTATTTTGTCAGCAGGCTCTTGGAGGTATAAAATAACTTGCTATATATAATCTTTCTATTCCACTACTGTAAGAATATTGGATGAACAAATGAGTCCTTGAAGGTAAGGACAAAAATTCCACATCTGCATTTGTATGTCCAAAAGTTTTCTATTCTAGACTAATGTCATTTTCATGGTTTTGTGTTTGTGTTTATCTGTGTATCTGTGTTTGTGTGTGTGTGAGTGTGTCTGTTTGTGTGTGTGAGTATGGGATAAGTGTGTGTAATGTGTGTGCATGTATGCATGTGGGTAAGAGTGTGGTTCCCGTGTTTGTGTTGGTAAGTGTGGGTGTGTGTATGTGTCTGTGTGGGTGTGCACAAGCCCTCACGTGTGTGTGATGTCCATATATGCCTATGTATATTCTATATGAATGATTTTATCTAACTTTTAAGTTTCTATTTTATTATCTTCACATCAACTTCTGTATCAACTTTTAGATTTGGATTTTCATGTTTCATTCCAAAAACAATATATTAAAACCATTCCCCTAACAGTTTAATTTTAAAAAAAAACAGATCTGAAATATTCAGACACTTTACAAAAATTATACAGATGAATGGCTTGGCAAAGATCATTTTCTAGCTGTGCTGTTTTATCTACACAGCAAGCTTAGAGAAAAGGTTAAACCTATGCATTCCTATTCTTAGGCATGTGGTCCTTTAACATGCAATGCATGCATGATGCTGAACTCCAACCCAGCGCAATGTTACAGACTTCAAATAACTTCAGGTGGATATTTCTCAATGGCAGCACAAAGGACTTTATCAGAAATCTTATCACTTCATACTGCGTTGCTAATTTCCTTTATGGGCCCTCAATTCTTTGCCATACTCCTTTCCATTTTACCTCCGAACTTTTCCAACAGTTATATTTCCATCGTTACTCTGTAACTGATCTTGCGTCTCCTCTTCTTTTTTAGGAGCTTCTTTGGGTAGTGGGAGACTAACCTCCTGGGAACAAGTGGGAGAAAAATAGGTTAATCAGGGTCCAGTAAAGCCTTGGCAGTCCTGTTCTCTGCTGAAGTTTGCTCAGGAATGATGCAAATTCTTTCCTCTGCATGGATTTACTGGGACTCTGTGGTATCTACAATTTTCAGTTATTACTACATTTTGAACCGAAAGCCTAATGTACCAATTGTTGAAAATTCGAATGTCAAACTATGTTATTCTTTTTAAAAATTATATTTTATCTTTTTTGCTAATTGTTATAAGGGGCAAAATGGGGAGAAAAACTAAACTACATAAGGTAATCACTTTTATATCTCATGTAAGAGTTCACAGACTATAAAATGAATATAGCCTCTACTTGAATATGTTACATGTTACAAATCTGTCTCCAAGAATAAATGACTACTATGTTCTGTATTAAATTTGATCCCATAAGAACTCTTTAGGAAAAGCTACTTGATGATTAATAACATCAAGGTAAGTTATTCTTCTCATCATATGTAAATCTACATGTAGAGAAGATCATCTCCACATGTATACAAATACACAAGGTATTATAAAATTAAGGGCTACAATGTTTGGGTAGTTAAGAGCTGTGTTGTTTGTCTCTTTGTTTGTTTGGCTATTTGGTTGAGACAAGAAGTCTTTGTGCAGCCCTGGCTCTCCTGAATTTGTCTCTGCATAGTAATGTGTCCTCAACTTCTAAGATCTGCCAGTTTCCTCGGCCTTGGTGCTGGCTATTTCAGTACTTCTGCCCCAAAGGTAGGCTGTTTGATAGAGAAAAGCATTAGAAAACAATCCACAGTAAATCAGAATTATCCAGAGAAACATCCACATATAGGTGCAATGATGCACAATCCCTAAAAAGTAAGGCAACTTTTAGTAAATGCTGAAGGAAATGAAACAGAAAGTTGAGCACAAGGAAAGATGAGATACAGAAAACAATACCATTAGCTCAGAAGCATGAAAACCGGGAACATACAATCAACCAAAGAACCATGCACGAGTTTTCTTCACAACAAGTCCAAATAAAATGATGACAGGTAAAACATCGAAACATTGGAATGGAAACAGCACACAAACACAATTCTGAGCAGGACAGTTAACCCATGAACAAGCACCTTACCATGTGTTTATCTTCTCTCTCTGAACTACTGGAACTCTTAGATCCAGATGTCCTGGAAACTCTTCTGAGGAAAAAAAAATACAGCAGATATGGGTGTGTTCAATTCTTCAAGATAATTCTGTGCACTTGGCTACATTGTGTTAGATGAAGTTGTTAATTGATGGTATTCTACTTGTGGTTTAAGTGATTTTTTGGTGATTCTAAACACTCTTCTCCCAAACTATGACATATTCAGCAAAGCCTCACTCACCGTTCTACCTCAGAAAGGGACAGCAATGTACAGGCTTAGCTTGGGAATAAAATCACTCCAAATCTCCATCTCCTTTACTACACTGATGCCCAGGTAATGACGCACATAATTGTCTACCTGAACTGAAACAAGTGAGGGAATGAGACACAAGGTAGAGAAATCCAACACCTCTTCCTGGTGCAAGACTAAGCTGTTCAACTGAGAATTAGGCGACTTCATTTTCATTTCAGACGTGCATATAAAAAGAACAGAATTCAAATGCATCCTGGTATTCTCTAACTAAATTTAGAGTGTGGAGAAATGAGAGCCTTCATTGATTAATTAATATGGGGCATTGATACTGCTATAATTGTTCTAAATAGTTACTCTTTAGCATTCCCTAATTTCAGAAATAATGTTAATTGAATGGAAAGAGGCAGGGTTCACGTAGACTTGAGGCCTATTTCTCTAAATTTTCTACACAGGGCAGAGATTCTGGACAGGATGGGAGGCATGTAAAGGCCAGAGAAAAAAAGTGCTACATACATAAAAAAGAAATCAATGTGCTTTTGGTGAACTACCATATAAAAATGAAAAATGCTGACGAGTTCAATGTTTTATGTTTAACAAAGGTAATGATTTCATAAATTTTATTAATTATTTTATTATTAATCACAGATCATATTTCAAGAAAGGGATCATATTGAACATATAGTTATTTTGTCAGCAGGCTCTTGGAGGTATAAAATAACATGCTATATATAATCCTTCTCTTCCACTACTGTAAGAAAATTGGATGAAAAAATGAGTCCATGAATTTAAGTGCAAAACCTCTATCTGCATTTGTTTGTCCAAAAGTTTTCTTTTCTAGACTAATGTCATTTTCATGGGTTTGTGTTTGTGTGTATGTATGTTTTTGTGTGAGTGTGTGTGTGTGTGTGTGTGTTAGTGTGTGTGTGTGTGCGGGGTAAGTTTGTGTAATGTGTGTGCATGTATGTATGTGGGCAGGAGTGTGTTTCCTGTGTTTGTGTTGATGTGTGTGAGTGTATGTGTTTGTGTGTGTTTGTGTGTGTGCGTGCAAGCCCTCACTTGTGTGTGAAGTGCATATATGCCTATGTATCTTTTACATGAATGATTTTATCTACCTTTTAAGTTTCTATTTTATTATTTTCACATCAACTTCTGTGTCAATTTTTAGATTTGGATTTTCATGTTTCATTCCAAAAACAATATATTAAAATCATTCCCCTCACAGTTTAATTTATAAAAAAAAAAACAGCTCTGAAATATTCAGACACTTTACAAAAATTATACAGATGAATGGCTTGGCAACCATCATTTTCTAGCTGTGCTGTTTTATCTACACAGCAAGCTTTGAGATAAGGTTAAACCTATGCATTCCTATTCTTAGGCATGTGGTTCTTTAACATGCAGTGCATCCATGATGCTGAACTCCACCCCAGCACAATGTTACAGACTTCAAATAACTTCAGGTGGATATTTCTCAATGGCAGCACAAAGGACTTTATCAGAAATCTTATCACTTCATATTGCATTGCTAATTTCCTTTATGGGCCCTCCATTCTTGCCATACTCCTTTCCATTGTACCTCTGAACTTTTGCAACAGTTATATTTCCATCGTTACTCTGTAACTGATCTTGCGTCTCCTCTTCCTTTTTTGGAGCTTCCTTTGGTAGTGGGAGACTAACCTCCTGAGAACAATTGGGAGACAAATAGGTTAGTCAGGGTCCAGTAATATCTTGGCAGTCCTGTTCTCTGCAGAAGTTTGCTCAGGAATGATGCAAATTCCTTCCTCTGCATGGATTTACTGTGACTCTGTAGTATCTACAATTTACAGTTATTACTACATTGTGATCCGAAAGCCTAATGTAACCATTGTTAAAAATTCGAATGTCAAACTATGTTATTCTTTTTAAAATTATATTTTATCTTTTTTGCTAATTGGTATAAGGGGCAAAATGGGGAGAAAAACTAAACTACATAAGGTAATCACTTTTATATCTCATGTAAGAGTTCACAGACTATAAATTGAATATAGCCTCTACTTGAATATGTTACATGTTACAAATCTGTCTCCAAGAATAAATGACTACTATGTTCTGTATTAAATTTGATCCCATAAGAACTCTTTAGGAAAAGCTACTTGATGATTAATAACATCAAGATAAGATATTCCTATCATCATATGTAAATTTACATGTAGAGAAGATCATCTCCACATGTATACAAATACACAAGGTATTATAAAATTAAGGGCTACATTATTTGGGTAGTTAAGAGCTGTGTTGTTTGTCTCTTTGTTTGTTTGCCTATTTGGTTGAGACAAGATGTCTTTGTGCAGTCCTGGCTCTCCTGAAATTGTCTCTGCACAGTAATGTGTCCTCAACTTCTGAGATCTGCCAGTCTCCTCTGCCTTGGTGCTGGCTATTTCAGCACTTCTGCCCCAAAGGTAGGCAGTTTGATAGAGAAAAGTATTAGAAAACAACCCACAGTAAATCAGAATAATCCAGAGAAACATCCACACATAGGTGCAATGATGCACAATCCCTAAAAAGTAAGGCAACTTTTAGTAAATGCTGAAGGAAATGAAACAGAAAGTTGACCACAAGGAACGATGAGATACAGAAACCAATACAATTAGCTCAGAAGCATGAAAACCGGGAACATATAATCAACCAAAGAACCATGCACGAGTTTTCTTCACAACAAGTCCAAATAAAATGATAACAGGTAAAACATCGAAACATTGGAATGGAAACAGCACACAAACACAATTCTGAGCAGGACAGTTAACCCATGAACAAGCACATTACCAGGTGTTTATCTTCGCTTTCTGAACTACTGGAACTCCAAGATCCAGATGTCCTGAAAAGTCTTCTGAGGAAAAAAATACAGCAGATAAGGGTGTGTTCAATTCTTCAAGAAAATTCTGTGCACTTGGCTACATTGTGTTAGATGAAGTTGTTAATTGATGGTATTCTACTTGTGGTTTAAGTGATTTTTTTGGTGATTCTACACACTCTTCTCCCAAACTATGACATATTCAGCAAAGCCTGACTCACTGTTCTACTTCTGAAAGGGACAGCAGTGTACACGGCTAGCTTGGGAATAAAACAACTCCAAATCTCTATCTCTTTTGCTACACTGATGCTCAGGTAATGACTCACATAATTGTCTACCTGAACTGAAATAAGTGAGGGAATGAGACACAAGGTAGAGAAATCCAACACCTCTTCCTGGTGCAAGACTAAGCTGTTCATCTGAGAATTAGGCGACTTCATTTTCAGTTCAGACGTGCATATAAAAAGAACAGAATTCAAATGCATCCTGGTATTCTCTAACTAAATTTAGAGTGTGCAGAAATGAGAGGCTTCGAAGATTAGTTAATATGGGGCGTTGATACTGCTATAATTGTTCTAAATAGTTACTCTTTAGCATTCCCTAATTTCAGAAATAATGTTAATTGAATGGAAAGAGGCAGGGTTCAGGTAGACTTGAGGCCTATTTCTCTAAATTTTCTACACAGGTCAGAAATTCTGGACAGGATGGGAGGCATGCAAAGGCCAGAGAAAAAATGAGCTACATACATAAAAAAGAAATCAACGTGCTTTTGGTGAACTAACGTATAAAAATGAAAAATGATGATGAGTTCAATGTTTTATGTTTAACAACCATGATGATTTCGTAAATTTTATTAATTATTTTATTATTAATCACAGATCATATTTCAAGAAATGGATCATATTGAACTTATACTTATTTTGTCAGCAGGCTCTTGGAGGTATAAAATAACTTGCTATATATAATCTTTCTATTCCACTACTGTAAGAATATTGGATGAACAAATGAGTCCTTGAAGGGCAAAACTTCCACATCTGCATTTGTATGTCCAAAAGTTTTCTATTCTAGACTAATGTCATTTTCATGGTTTTGTGTTTGTGTTTATCTGTGTATCTGTGTTTGTGTGTGTGTGAGAGTGTCTGTTTGTGTGTGTGAGTATGGGATTAGTGTGTGTAATGTGTGTGCATGTATGCATGTGGGTAAGAGTGTGGTTCCCGTGTTTGTGTTGGTAAGTGTGGGTGTGTGTATGTGTTTGTGTGTGTGTGCACAAGCCATCACGTGTGTGTGATATGCATATATGCCTATGTATATTCTATATGAATGATTTTATCTAACTTTTAAGTTTCTATTTTATTATCTTCACATCAACTTCTGTGTCAACTTTTAGATTTGGATTTTCATGTTTCATTCCAAAAACAATATATTAAAAGCATTCCCCTAACAGTTTAAATTAAAAAAAAAACAGATCTGAAATATTCAGACACTTTACAAAAATTATACAGATGAATGGCTTGGCAAAGATCATTTTCTAGCTGTGCTGTTTTATCTACACAGCAAGCTTAGAGAAAAGGTTAAACCTATGCATTCCTATTCTTAGGCATGTGGTCCTTTAACATGCAATGCATGCATGATGCTGAACTCCAACCCAGCGCAATGTTACAGACTTCAAATAACTTCAGGTGGATATTTCTCAATGGCAGCACAAAGGACTTTATCAGAAATCTTATCACTTCATATTGCATTGCTAATTTCCTTTATGGGCCCTCAATTCTTTGCCATACTCCTTTCCATTGTACCTCCGAACTTTTCCAACAGTTATATTTCCATCGTTCCTCTGTAACTGATCTTGCGTCTCCTCTTCTTTTTTAGGAGCTTCTTTGGGTAGTGGGAGACTAACCTCCTGGGAACAAGTGGGAGAAAAATAGGTTAATCAGGGTCCAGTAAAACCTTGGCAGTCCTGTTCTCTGCTGAAGTTTGCTCAGGAATGATGCAAATTCTTTCCTCTGCATGGATTTACTGGGTCTGTGGTATCTACAATTTTCAGTTATTACTACATTTTGAACCGAAAGCCTAATGTACCAATTGTTGAAAATTCGAATGTCAAAATATGTTATTCTTTTTAAAAATTATATTTTATCTTTTTTGCTAATTGTTATAAGGGGCAAAATGGGGAGAAAAACTAAACTACATAAGGTAATCACTTTTATATCTCATGTAAGAGTTCACAGACTATAAAATGAATATAGCCTCTACTTGAATATGTTACATGTTACAAATCTGTCTCCAAGAATAAATGACTACTATGTTCTGTATTAAATTTGATCCCATAAGAACTCTTTAGGAAAAGATACTTGATGATTAATAACATCAAGGTAAGTTATTCCTCTCATCATATGTAAATCTACATGTAGAGAAGATCATCTCCACATGTATAAAAATACACAAGGTATTATAAAATTAAGGGCTACAATGTTTGGGTAGTTAAGAGCTGTGTTGTTTGTCTCTTTGTTTGTTTGGCTATTTGGTTGAGACAAGAAGTCTTTGTGCAGCTCTGGCTCTCCTGAATTTGTCTCTGCATAGTAATGTGTCCTCAACTTCTGAAATCTGCCAGTCTCCTCGGCCTTGGTGCTGGCTATTTCAGTACTTCTGCCCCAAAGGTAGGCTGTTTGATAGAGAAAAGCATTATAAACAACCCACAGTATATCAGAATTATCCAGAGAAACATCCACATATAGGTGCAATGATGCACAATCCCTAAAAAGTAAGGCAACTTTTAGTAAATGCTGAAGGAAATGAAACAGAAAGTTGAGCACAAGGAAAGATGAGATACAGAAACCAATACAATTAGCTCAGAGCATGAAAACCGGGAACATACAATCAACCAAAGAACCATGCACGAGTTTTCTTCACAACAAGTCCAAATAAAATGATGACAGGTAAAACATCGAAACATTGGAATGGAAACAGCACACAAACACAATTCTGAGCAGGACAGTTAACCCATGAACAAGCACCTTACCATGTGTTTATCTTCTCTCTCTGAACTACTGGAACTCTTAGATCCAGATGTCCTGGAAACTCTTCTGAGGAAAAAAATACAGCAGATATGGGTGTGTTCAATTCTTCAAGATAATTCTGTGCACTTGGCTACATTGTGTTAGATGAAGTTGTTAATTGATGGTATTCTACTTGTGGTTTAAGTGATTTTTTGGTGATTCTAAACACTCTTCTCCCAAACTATGACATATTCAGCAAAGCCTCACTCACCGTTCTACCTCAGAAAGGGACAGCAATGTACAGGCTTAGCTTGGGAATAAAATCACTCCAAATCTCCATCTCCTTTACTACACTGATGCCCAGGTAATGACTCACATCATTGTCTACCTGAACTGAAACAAGTGAGGGAATGAGACACAAGGTAGAGAAATCCAACACCTCTTCCTGGTGCAAGACTAAGCTGTTCAACTGAGAATTAGGCGACTTCATTTTCATTTCAGACGTGCATATAAAAAGAACAGAATTCAAATGGATCCTGGTATTATCTAACTAAATTTGGAGTGTGCAGAAATGAGAGGCTTCGATGATTAATTAATAGCGGGCGTTGATACTGCTATAAATGTTCTAAATAGTTCCTGTTTAGCATTCCCTAATTTCAGAAATAATGTTAATTGAATGGAAAGAGGCAGGGTTCACGTAGACTTGAGGCCTATTTCTCTAAATTTTCTACACAGGGCAGAGATTCTGGACAGGATGGGAGGCATGTAAAGGCCAGAGAAAAAAGTGCTACATACATAAAAAAGAAATCAATGTGCTTTTGGTGAACTACCATATAAAAATGAAAAATGCTGACGAGTTCAATGTTTTATGTTTAACAACTGTAATGATTTCATAAATTTTATTAATTATTTTATTATTAATCACAGATCATATTTCAAGAAATGGATCATATTGAACATATAGTTATTTTGTCAGCAGGCTCTTGGAGGTATAAAACAACATGCTATATATAATCCTTCTCTTCCACTACTGTAAGAAAATTGGATGAAAAAATGAGTCCATGAATTTAAGTGCAAAACTTCTTTATCTGCATTTGTATGTCCAAAAGTTTTCTTTTCTAGACTAATGTCATTTTCATGGGTTTGTGTTTGTGTGTATGTATGTTTTTGTGTGAGTGTGTGTGTGTGTGTTAGTGTGTGTGTGTGCGGGGTAAGTTTGTGTAATGTGTGTGCATGTATGTATGTGGGCAGGAGTGTGTTTCCTGGGTTTGTGTTGATGTGTGTGAGTGTATGTGTTTGTGTGTGTTTGTGTGTGTGCGCGCAAGCCCTCACTTGTGTGTGAAGTGCATATATGCCTATGTATCTTTTACATGAATGATTTTATCTACCTTTTAAGTTTCTATTTTATTATCTTCACATCAACTTCTGTGTCAATTTTTAGATTTGGATTTTCATGTTTCATTCCAAAAACAATATATTAAAATCATTCCCCTCACAGTTTAATTTATAAAAAAAACAGCTCTGAAATATTCAGACACTTTACAAAAATTATACAGATGAATGGCTTGGCAACCATCATTTTCTAGCTGTGCTGTTTTATCTACACAGCAAGCTTTGAGATAAGGTTAAACCTATGCATTCCTATTCTTAGGCATGTGGTTCTTTAACATGCAGTGCATCCATGATGCTGAACTCCACCCCAACACAATGTTACAGACTTCAAATAACTTCAGGTGGATATTTCTCAATGGCAGCACAAAGGACTTTATCAGAAATCTTATCACTTCATATTGCATTGCTAATTTCCTTTATGGGCCCTCCATTCTTGCCATACTCCTTTCCAATGTACCTCCGAACTTTTCCAACAGTTATATTTCCATCGTTACTCTGTAACTGATCTTGCGTCTCCTCTTCCTTTTTTGGAGCTTCCTTTGGTAGTGGGAGACTAACCTCCTGAGAACAATTGGGAGACAAATAGGTTAGTCAGGGTCCAGTAATATCTTGGCAGTCCTGTTCTCTGCAGAAGTTTGCTCAGGAATGATGCAAATTCCTTCCCCTGCATGGATTTACTGAGACTCTGTGGTATCTACAATTTACAGTTATTACTACATTGTGATCCGAAAGCCTAATGTAACCATTGTTAAAAATTCAAATGTCAAACTATGTTATTCTTTTTAAAATTATATTTTATCTTTTTTGCTAATTGGTATAAGGGGCAAAATGGGGAGAAAAACTAAACTACATAAGGTAATCACTTTTATATCTCATGTAAGAGTTCACAGACTATAAATTGAATATAGCCTCTACTTGAATATGTTACATGTTACAAATCTGTCTCCAAGAATAAATGACTACTATGTTCTGTATTAAATTTGATCCCATAAGAACTCTTTAGGAAAAGCTACTTGATGATTAATAACATCAAGATAAGATATTCCTATCATCATATGTAAATTTACATGTAGAGAAGATCATCTCCACATGTATACAAATACACAAGGTATTATAAAATGAAGGGATACATTGTTTGGGTAGTTAAGAGCTGTGTTGTTTGTCTCTTTGTTTGTTTGCCTATTTGGTTGAGACAAGATGTCTTTGTGCAGCCCTGGCTCTCCTGAAATTGTCTCTGCACAGTAATGTGTCCTCAACTTCTGAGATCTGCCAGTCTCCTCTGCCTTGGTGCTGGCTATTTCAGCACTTCTGCCCCCAAAGGTAGGCAGTTTGATAGAGAAAAGTATTAGAAAACAATCCACAGTAGATCAGAATAATCCAGAGAAACATCCACACATAGGTGCAATGATGCACAATCCCTAAAAAGTAAGGCAACTTTTAGTAAATGCTGAAGGAAATGAAACAGAAAGTTGACCACAAGGAACGATGAGATACAGAAACCAATACAATTAGCTCAGAAGCATGAAAACCGGGAACATATAATCAACCAAAGAACCATGCACGAGTTTTCTTCACAACAAGTCCAAATAAAATGATGACAGGTAAAACATCGAAACATTCGAATGGAAACAGCACACAAACACAATTCTGAGCAGGACAGTTAACCCATGAACAAGCACCTTACCATGTGTTTTTCTTCTCTCTCTGAACTACTGGAACTCTTAGATCCAGATGTCCTGAAAAGTCTTCTGAGGAAAAAAATACAGCAGATATGGGTGTGTTCAATTCTTCAAGATAATTCTGTGCACTTGGCTACATTGTGTTAGATGAAGTTATTAATTGATGGTATACTACGTGTGGTTTAAGTGATTTTTTTGGTGATTCTACACACTCTTCTCCCAAACTATGACATATTCAGCAAAGCCTGACTCACTGTTCTACTTCTGAAAGGGACAGCAATGTACAGGACTAGCTTGGGAATAAAACAACTCCAAATCTCTATCTCTTTTGCTACACTGATGCTCAGGTAATGACTCACAT
Organism: Apodemus sylvaticus; assembly: GCF_947179515.1. Taxonomy (NCBI): domain Eukaryota; kingdom Metazoa; phylum Chordata; class Mammalia; order Rodentia; family Muridae; genus Apodemus; species Apodemus sylvaticus. The sequence goes on along the minus strand of NC_067485.1, from coordinate 80,433,463 downwards.
AACTGTCTACCTGAACTGAAATAAGTGAGGATATGAGACACAAGGTAGAGAAATCCAACACCTCTTCCTGGTGCAAGACTAAGCTGTTCAACTGAGAATTGGGCGACTTCATTTTCAGTTCAGACATGCATATAAAAAGAACAGAATTCAAATGCATCCTGGTATTCTCTAACTAAATTTAGAGTGTGGAGAAATGAGAGCCTTCATTGATTAATTAATAGGGGGCGTTGATACTGCTATAATTGTTCTAAATAGTTACTCTTTAGCATTCCCTAATTTCAGAAATAATGTTAATTGAATGGAAAGAGGCAGGGTTCACGTAGACTTGAGGCCTATTTCTCTAAATTTTCTACACAGGGTAGAAATTCTGGACAGGATGGGAGGCATGTAAAGGTCAGAGAAAAAAATGTGCTACATACATAAAAAAGAAATCAACGTGCTTTTGGTGAGCTACCATATAAAAATGAAAAATTCTGACGAGTTCAATGTCTTATGTTTAACAACTGTGATGATTTCATAAATTTTGTTAATTATTTTAATATTAATCACAGATCATATTTCAAGAAATGGATCATATTGAACTTATAGTTATTTTGTCAGCAGGCTCTTGGAGGTATAAAAAAACATGCTATATATAATCCTTCTCTTCCACTACTGTAAGAAAATGGGATGAACAAATGAGTCCATGAAGTTAAGGGCAAAACCTCCACTTCTGCATTTGTATGTCCAAAAGTTTTCTATTCTAGACTACTGTCATTTTCATGGTTTTGTGTTTGTGTGTATCTGTGTATGTGTGTTTGTGTGTGTGTGTGTGTGTCTGTTTGTGTGTGAGTATGGGATAAGTGTGTGTAATGTTTGTGCATGTATGTGCGTAGGAGTGGGTTTCCCGTGTTTGTGTTGGTATGTGTGGGGGTGTGTATGTGTTTGTGTGTGCGCGCAAGCCCTCGCGTGTGTGTGATGTGCATAAATGCCTATGTATATTCTATATGAATGATTTTATCTAACTTTTAAGTTTCTATTTTATTATCTTCACATCAACATCTGTGTCAACTTTTAGATTTGGATTTTCATGTTTCATTCCAAAAACAATATATTAAAATCATTCCACTCACATTTTAATTTAAAAAAACAGCGCTGAAATATTCAGACACTTTACAAAAATTATACAGATGAATGGCTTGGCAACCATCATTTTCTAGCTGTGCTGTTTTATCTACACAGCAAGCTTTGAGATAAGGTTAAACCTATGCATTCCTATTCTTAGGCATGTGGTCCTTTAACATGCAATGCATGCATGATGCTGAACTCCAACCCAGCGCAATGTTACAGACTTCAAATAACTTCAGGTGGATATTTCTCAATGGCAGCACAAAGGACTTTATCAGAAATCTTATCACTTCATATTGCATTGCTAATTTCCTTTATGGGCCCTCAATTCTTTGCCATACTCCTTTCCATTGTACCTCCGAACTTTTCCAACAGTTATATTTCCATCGTTCCTCTGTAACTGATCTTGCGTCTCCTCTTCTTTTTTAGGAGCTTCTTTGGGTAGTGGGAGACTAACCTCCTGGGAACAAGTGGGAGAAAAATAGGTTAATCAGGGTCCAGTAAAACCTTGGCAGTCCTGTTCTCTGCTGAAGTTTGCTCAGGAATGATGCAAATTCTTTCCTCTGCATGGATTTACTGGGACTCTGTGGTATCTACAATTTTCAGTTATTACTACATTTTGAACCGAAAGCCTAATGTACCAATTGTTGAAAATTCGAATGTCAAACTATGTTATTCTTTTTAAAAATTATATTTTATCTTTTTTGCTAATTGTTATAAGGGGCAAAATGGGGAGAAAAACTAAACTACATAAGGTAATCACTTTTATATCTCATTTAAGAGTTCACAGACTATAAAATGAATATAGCCTCTACTTGAATATGTTACATGTTACAAATCTGTCTCCAAGAATAAATGACTACTATGTTCTGTATTAAATTTGATCCCATAAGAACTCTTTAGGAAAAGATACTTGATGATTAATAACATCAAGGTAAGTTATTCCTCTTATCATATGTAAATCTACATGTAGAGAAGATCATCTCCACATGTATAAAAATACACAAGGTATTATAAAATTAAGGGCTACAATGTTTGGGTAGTTAAGAGCTGTGTTGTTTGTCTCTTTGTTTGTTTGGCTATTTGGTTGAGACAAGAAGTCTTTGTGCAGCTCTGGCTCTCCTGAATTTGTCTCTGCATAGTAATGTGTCCTCAACTTCTGAGATCTGCCAGTCTCCTCGGCCTTGGTGCTGGCTATTTCAGTACTTCTGCCCCAAAGGTAGGCTGTTTGATAGAGAAAAGCATTATAAAACAACCCACAGTATATCAGAATTATCCAGAGAAACATCCACATATAGGTGCAATGATGCACAATCCCTAAAAAGTAAGGCAACTTTTAGTAAATGCTGAAGGAAATGAAACAGAAATTTGAGCACAAGGAAAGATGAGATACAGAAACCAATACAATTAGCTCAGAGCATGAAAACCGGGAACATACAATCAACCAAAGAACCATGCACGAGTTTTCTTCACAACAAGTCCAAATAAAATGATGACAGGTAAAACATCGAAACATTGGAATGGAAACAGCACACAAACACAATTCTGAGCAGGACAGTTAACCCATGAACAAGCACCTTACCATGTGTTTATCTTCTCTCTCTGAACTACTGGAACTCTTAGATCCAGATGTCCTGGAAACTCTTCTGAGGAAAAAAATACAGCAGATATGGGTGTGTTCAATTCTTCAAGATAATTCTGTGCACTTGGCTACATTGTGTTAGATGAAGTTGTTAATTGATGGTATTCTACTTGTGGTTTAAGTGATTTTTTGGTGATTCTAAACACTCTTCTCCCAAACTATGACATATTCAGCAAAGCCTCACTCACCGTTCTACCTCAGAAAGGGACAGCAATGTACAGGCTTAGCTTGGGAATAAAATCACTCCAAATCTCCATCTCCTTTACTACACTGATGCCCAGGTAATGACGCACATCATTGTCTACCTGAACTGAAACAAGTGAGGGAATGAGACACAAGGTAGAGAAATCCAACACCTCTTCCTGGTGCAAGACTAAGCTGTTCAACTGAGAATTAGGCGATTTCATTTTCATTTCAGACGTGCATATAAAAAGAACAGAATTCAAATGGATCCTGGTATTCTCTAACTAAATTTAGAATGTGGAGAAATGAGAGCCTTCATTGATTAATTAATATGGGGCATTGATACTGCTATAATTGTTCTAAATAGTTCCTGTTTAGCATTCCCTAATTTCAGAAATAATGTTAATTGAATGGAAAGAGGCAGGGTTCACGTAGACTTGAGGCCTATTTCTCTAAATTTTCTACACAGGGCAGAGATTCTGGACAGGATGGGAGGCATGTAAAGGCCAGAGAAAAAAGTGCTACATACATAAAAAAGAAATCAATGTGCTTTTGGTGAACTACCATATAAAAATGAAAAATGCTGACGAGTTCAATGTTTTATGTTTAACAACTGTAATGATTTCATAAATTTTATTAATTATTTTATTATTAATCACAGATCATATTTCAAGAAATGGATCATATTGAACATATAGTTATTTTGTCAGCAGGCTCTTGGAGGTATAAAATAACATGCTATATATAATCCTTCTCTTCCACTACTGTAAGAATATTGGATGAAAAAATGAGTCCATGAAGTTAAGTGCAAAACCTCTTTATCTGCATTTGTATGTCCAAAAGTTTTCTTTTCTAGACTAATGTCATTTTCATGGGTTTGTGTTTGTGTGTATGTATGTTTTTGTGTGAGTGTGTGTGTGTGTGTTAGTGTGTGTGTGTGCGGGGTAAGTTTGTGTAATGTGTGTGCATGTATGTATGTGGGCAAGTGTGTATTTCCTGTGTTTGTGTTGATGTGTGTGAGTGTATGTGTTTGTGTGTGTTTGTGTGTGTGCGCGCAAGCCCTCACTTGTGTGTGAAGTGCATATATGCCTATGTATCTTTTACATGAATGATTTTATCTACCTTTTAAGTTTCTATTTTATTATCTTCACATCAACTTCTGTGTCAATTTTTAGATTTGGATTTTCATGTTTCATTCCAAAAACAATATATTAAAATCATTCCCCTCACAGTTTAATTTATAAAAAAAACAGCTCTGAAATATTCAGACACTTTACAAAAATTATACAGATGAATGGCTTGGCAACCATCATTTTCTAGCTGTGCTGTTTTATCTACACAGCAAGCTTTGAGATAAGGTTAAACCTATGCATTCCTATTCTTAGGCATGTGGTTCTTTAACATGCAGTGCATCCATGATGCTGAACTCCACCCCAACACAATGTTACAGACTTCAAATAACTTCAGGTGGATATTTCTCAATGGCAGCACAAAGGACTTTATCAGAAATCTTATCACTTCATATTGCATTGCTAATTTCCTTTATGGGCCCTCCATTCTTGCCATACTCCTTTCCAATGTACCTCCGAACTTTTCCAACAGTTATATTTCCATCGTTACTCTGTAACTGATCTTGCGTCTCCTCTTCCTTTTTTGGAGCTTCCTTTGGTAGTGGGAGACTAACCTCCTGAGAACAATTGGGAGACAAATAGGTTAGTCAGGGTCCAGTAATATCTTGGCAGTCCTGTTCTCTGCAGAAGTTTGCTCAGGAATGATGCAAATTCCTTCCCCTGCATGGATTTACTGAGACTCTGTGGTATCTACAATTTACAGTTATTACTACATTGTGATCCGAAAGCCTAATGTAACCATTGTTAAAAATTCAAATGTCAAACTATGTTATTCTTTTTAAAATTATATTTTATCTTTTTTGCTAATTGGTATAAGGGGCAAAATGGGGAGAAAAACTAAACTACATAAGGTAATCACTTTTATATCTCATGTAAGAGTTCACAGACTATAAATTGAATATAGCCTCTACTTGAATATGTTACATGTTACAAATCTGTCTCCAAGAATAAATGACTACTATGTTCTGTATTAAATTTGATCCCATAAGAACTCTTTAGGAAAAGCTACTTGATGATTAATAACATCAAGATAAGATATTCCTATCATCATATGTAAATTTACATGTAGAGAAGATCATCTCCACATGTATACAAATACACAAGGTATTATAAAATGAAGGGATACATTGTTTGGGTAGTTAAGAGCTGTGTTGTTTGTCTCTTTGTTTGTTTGCCTATTTGGTTGAGACAAGATGTCTTTGTGCAGCCCTGGCTCTCCTGAAATTGTCTCTGCACAGTAATGTGTCCTCAACTTCAGAGATCTGCCAGTCTCCTCTGCCTTGGTGCTGGCTATTTCAGCACTTCTGCCCCCAAAGGTAGGCAGTTTGATAGAGAAAAGTATTAGAAAACAATCCACAGTAAATCAGAATAATCCAGAGAAACATCCACACATAGGTGCAATGATGCACAATCCCTAAAAAGTAAGGCAACTTTTAGTAAATGCTGAAGGAAATGAAACAGAAAATTGACCACAAGGAACGATGAGATACAGAAACCAATACAATTAGCTCAGAAGCATGAAAACCGGGAACATATAATCAACCAAAGAACCATGCACGAGTTTTCTTCACAACAAGTCCAAATAAAATGATGACAGGTAAAACATCGAAACATTCGAATGGAAACAGCACACAAACACAATTCTGAGCAGGACAGTTAACCCATGAACAAGCACCTTACCATGTGTTTTTCTTCTCTCTCTGAACTACTGGAACTCTTAGATCCAGATGTCCTGAAAAGTCTTCTGAGGAAAAAAATACAGCAGATATGGGTGTGTTCAATTCTTCAAGATAATTCTGTGCACTTGGCTACATTGTGTTAGATGAAGTTGTTAATTGATGGTATACTACGTGTGGTTTAAGTGATTTTTTTGGTGATTCTACACACTCTTCTCCCAAACTATGACATATTCAGCAAAGCCTGACTCACTGTTCTACTTCTGAAAGGGACAGCAATGTACAGGACTAGCTTGGGAATAAAACAACTCCAAATCTCTATCTCTTTTGCTACACTGATGCTCAGGTAATGACTCACATAACTGTCTACCTGAACTGAAATAAGTGAGGGAATGAGACACAAGGTAGAGAAATCCAACACCTCTTCCTGGTGCAAGACTAAGCTGTTCAATTGAGAATTGGGCGACTTCATTTTCAGTTCAGACATGCATATAAAAAGAACAGAATTCAAATGCATCCTGGTATTCTCTAACTAAATTTAGAGTGTGCAGAAATGAGAGCCTTCATTGATTAATTAATAGGGGGCGTTGATACTGCTATAATTGTTCTAAATAGTTACTCTTTAGCATTCCCTAATTTCAGAAATAATGTTAATTGAATGGAAAGAGGCAGGGTTCACGTAGACTTGAGGCCTATTTCTCTAAATTTTCTACACAGGGTAGAAATTCTGGACAGGATGGGAGGCATGTAAAGGCCAGAGAAAAAAATGTGCTACATACATAAAAAAGAAATCAACGTGCTTTTGGTGAGCTACCATATAAAAATGAAAAATTCTGACGAGTTCAATGTCTTATGTTTAACAACTGTGATGATTTCATAAATTTTATTAATTATTTTAATATTAATCACAGATCATATTTCAAGAAATGGATCATATTGAACTTATAGTTATTTTGTCAGCAGGCTCTTGGAGGTATAAAAAAACATGCTATATATAATCCTTCTCTTCCACTACTGTAAGAAAATGGGATGAACAAATGAGTCCATGAAGTTAAGGGCAAAACCTCCACTTCTGCATTTGTATGTCCAAAAGTTTTCTATTCTAGACTACTGTCATTTTCATGGTTTTGTGTTTGTGTGTATCTGTGTATGTGTGTTTGTGTGTGTGTGTGTGTGTGTGTGTCTGTTTGTGTGTGAGTATGGGATAAGTGTGTGTAATGTTTGTGCATGTATGTGCGTAGGAGTGGGTTTCCCGTGTTTGTGTTGGTATGTGTGGGGGTGTGTATGTGTTTGTGTGTGTGCGCCCAAGCCCTCACGTGTGTGTGATGTGCATATATGCCTATGTATATTCTATATGAATGATTTTATCTAACTTTTAAGTTTCTATTTTATTATCTTCACATCAACATCTGTGTCAACTTTTAGATTTGGATTTTCATGTTTCATTCCAAAAACAATATATTAAAATCATTCCACTCACACTTTAATTTAAAAAAACAGCGCTGAAATATTCAGACACTTTACAAAAATTATACAGATGAATGGCTTGGCAACCATCATTTTCTAGCTGTGCTGTTTTATCTACACAGCAAGCTTTGAGATAAGGTTAAACCTATGCATTCCTATTCTTAGGCATGTGGTCCTTTAACATGCAATGCATGCATGATGCTGAACTCCAACCCAGCGCAATGTTACAGACTTCAAATAACTTCAGGTGGATATTTCTCAATGGCAGCACAAAGGACTTTATCAGAAATCTTATCACTTCATATTGCATTGCTAATTTCCTTTATGGGCCCTCAATTCTTTGCCATACTCATTTCCATTGTACCTCCGAACTTTCCCAATAGTTATATTTCCATCGTTACTCTGTAACTGATCTTGCGTCTCCTCTTCCTTTTTTGGAGCTTCCTTTGGTAGTGGGAAACTAACCTCCTGGGAACAAGTAGGAGACAAATAGGTTAGTCAGGGTCCTGTAATATCTTGGCAGTCCTGTTCTCTGCTGAAGTTTGCTCAGGAATGATGCAAATTCTTTCCCCTGCATAGATTTACTGTGACTCTGTGGTATCTGCAATTTACAGTTATTACTACATTGTGACCCGAAAGCCTAATGTAACCATTGTTGAAAATTCGAATGTCAAACTATGTTATTCTTTTTAAAAATTATATTTTATCTTTTTTGCTAATTGGTATAGGGGCAAAATGGGGAGAAAAACTAAACCACATAAGGTAATCACTTTTATATCTCATGTAAGAGTTCACAGACTATAAATTGAATATAGCCTCTACTTCAATATGTTACATGTTACAAATCTGTCTCCAAGAATAAATGACTACTATGTTCTGTATTAAATTTGATCCCATAAGAACTCTTTAGGAAAAGCTACTTGATGATTAATAACATCAAGGTAAGATATTCCTCTCATCATATGTAAATCTACACGTAGAGAAGATCATCTCCACATGTATACAAATACACAAGGTATTATAAAATTGAGGGCTACATTGTTTGGGTAGTTAAGAGCTGTGTTGTTTGTCTCTTTGTTTGTTTGCCTATTTGTTTGAGACAAGATGTCTTTGTGCAGCCCTGGCTCTCCTGAATTTGTCTCTGCACAGTAATGTGTCCTCAACTTCAGAGATCTGCCAGTCACCTCTGCCTTGGTGCTAGCTATTTCAGCACTTCTGCCCCAAAGGTAGGCTGTTTGATAGAGAAAAGTATTAAAAAACAACCCACAGTAAATCAGAATAAGCCAGAGAAACATCCACATAAGGTGCAATGATACACAATCCCTAAAATGTAAGGCAACTTTTAGTAAATGCTTAAGGAAATGAAACAGAAAGTTGAGCACAAGGAAAGATGAGATACAGAAACCAATACAATTAGTTCAGAAGCATGAAAACCGGGAACATATAATCAACCAAAGAATCATGCACGAGTTTTCTTCACAACAAGTCCAAATAAAATGATGACAGGTAAAACATCGAAACATTGGAATGGAAACAGCACACAAACACAATTCTGAGCAGGACAGTTAACCCATGAACAAGCACCTTACCATGTGTTTATCTTCGCTTTCTGAACTACTGGAACTCTTAGATCCAGATGTCCTGGAAACTCTTCTGAGGAAAAAAATACAGCAGATATGGGTGTGTTCAATTCTTCAAGATAATTCTGTGCACTTGGCTACATTGTGTTAGATGAAGTTGTTAATTGATGGTATTCTACTTCTGGTGTAAGTGATTTTTTGGTGATTCTACACACTCTTCTCCCAAACTATGACATATTCAGCAAAGCCTCACTCACTGTTCTACCTCAGAAAGGGACAGCAATGTACAGGCCTAGCTTGGGAATAAAACAACTCCAAATCTCCATCTCTTTTGCTACACTGATGCCCAGTTAATGACTCACATCATTGTCTACCTGAACTGAAACAAGTGAGGGAATGAGACACAAGGTAGAGAAATCCAACACCTCTTCCTGGTGCAAGACTAAGCTGTTCAACTGAGAATTAGGCGACTTCATTTTCATTTCAGACGTGCATATAAAAAGAACAGAATTCAAATGGATCCTGGTATTATCTAACTAAATTTGGAGTGTGCAGAAATGAGAGGCTTCGATGATTAATTAATAGCGGGCGTTGATACTGCTATAAATGTTCTAAATAGTTCCTGTTTAGCATTCCCTAATTTCAGAAATAATGTTAATTGAATGGAAAGAGGCAGGGTTCTGGTAGACTTGAGGCTTATTTCTCTAAATTTTCTACACAGGGCAGAAATTCTGGACAGGATGGGAGGCATGGAAAGGCCAGTGAAAAAATGGGTTCCATATATAAAAAAGAAATCAACGTGTTTTTGGTGAACTAACGTATAAAAATGAAAAATGCTGATGAGGTCAATGTTTTATGTTTAACAACTATGATGATTTCATAAATTTTATTAATTACTTTATTATTAATCACCGATCATGTTTCAAGAAATGGATCATATTGAACTTATAGTTATTTTGTCAGCACACTACTGGAGGTATAAAATAACATGCTATATATAATCCTTCTCTTCTACTACTGTAAGAAAATTGGATGAACAAATGAGTCCATGAAGTTAAGGGCAAAACCTCTTTATCTGCATTTGTATGTCCAAAAGTTTTCTTTTCTAGACTAATGTCATTTTCATGGGTCTGTGTTTGTGTGTATGTATGTTTTTTTGTGCGTGTGTGTGTCTGTGTTTGTGTGGGGGGGGGTGAGTAATGTGTGTGCATGTATACATGTGGATAGGAGTGAGTTTCCTGTGTTTGTGTTGCTGTGTGTGTGTGTATGTGTTTGTGTGTGTTTGTGTGTTTGCGCGCAAGCCATCACGTGTGTTTGAGGTGCATATATGCCTCTGCATCTTCTACATGAATGATTTTATCTAACTTTTAAGTTTCTATTTTATTATCTTCACATCAACTTCTGTGTCAACTTTTAGATTTGGATTTTCATGTTTCATTGCAAAAACAATATATTAAAATCATTCCACTCACACTTTAATTTAAAAAAAAAAGCTCTGAAATATTCAGACACTTGACAAAAATTATACAGATGAATGGCTTGGCAACCATCATTTTCTAGCTGTGCTGTTTTATCTACACAGCAAGCTTTGAGATAACGTAAAACTTATGCATTCCTATTCTTAGGCATGTGGTCCTTTAACATGCAATGCATGCATGATGCTGAACTCCAACCCAGCGCAATGTTACAGACTTCAAATAACTTCAGGTGGATATTTCTCAATGGCAGCACAAAGGACTTTATCAGAAATCTTATCACTTCATATTGCATTGCTAATTTCCTTTATGGGCCCTCAATTCTTTGCCATACTCCTTTCCATTGTACCTCTGAACTTTTCCAACAGTTATATTTCCATCGTTCCTCTGTAACTGATCTTGCGTCTCCTCTTCTTTTTTTGGAGCTTCTTTTGGTAGTGGGAGACTAACCTCCTGGGAACAAGTAGGAGACAAATAGGTTAGTCAGGGTCCTGTAATATCTTGGCAGTCCTGTTCTCTGCAGAAGTTTGCTCAGGAATGATGCAAATTCTTTCCCCTGCATGGATTTACTGTGACTCTGTGGTATCTACAATTTACAGTTATTACTACATTGTTACCCGAAAGCCTAATGTAACCATTGTTGAAAATTCGAATGTCAAACTATGTTATTCTTTTTAAAAATTATATTTTATCTTTTTTGCTAATTGGTATAAGGGGCAATATGGGGAGAAAAACTAAACTACATAAGATAATCACTTTTATATCTCATGTAAGAGATCACAGACTATAAATTGAATATAGCCTCTACTTCAATATGTTACATGTTACAAATCTGTCTCCAAGAATAAATGACTACTATGTTCTGTATTAAATTTGATCCCATAAGAACTCTTTAGGAACAGCTACTTGATGATTAATAACATCAAGGTAAGATATTCCTCTCATCATATGTAAATCTACATGTAGAGAAGATCATCTCCACATGTATACAAATACACAAGGTATTATAAAATTAAGGGCTACATTGTTTGGGTAGTTAAGAGCTGTGTTGTTTGTCTCTTTGTTTGTTTGCCTATTTGGTTGAGACAAGCTGTCTTTGTGCAGCCCTGGCTTTCCTGAATTCGTCTCTGCACAGTAATGTGTCCTCAACTTCAGAGATCTGCCAGTCTCCTCTGCCTTTGCTATTTCAGCACTTCTGCCCCAAAGGTAGGCTGTTTGATAAAGAAAAGTGTTAGAAAACAACCCACAGTAAATCAGAATAAGCCAGAGAAACATCCACATATAGGTGCAATGATGCACAATCCCTAAAAAGTAAGGCAACTTTTAGTAAATGCTGAAGGAAATGAAACAGAAAGTTGAGCACAAGGAAAGATGAGATACAGAAACCAATACAATTAGCTCAGAAGCATGAAAACCGGGAACATATAACCAACCAAACAACCATGCACGAGTTTTCTTCACAATAAGTCCAAATAAAATGATGATAGGTAAAACATCGAAACATTGGAATGGAAACAGCATACAAACACAGTTCTGAGCAGGACAGTTAACCCATGAACAAGCACCTTACCATGTGTTTATTTTCTCTTTCTGAACTACTGGAACTCTTAGATCCAGATGTCCTGGAAACTCTTCTGAGGAAAAAAATACAGCAGATATGGGTGTGTTCAATTCTTCAAGATAATTCTGTGCACTTGGCTACATTGTGTTAGATGAAGTTGTTAACTGATGGTATTCTACTTCTGGTGTAAGTGATTTTTTGGTGATTCTACACACTCTTCTCCCAAACTATGACATATTCAGCAAAGCCTCACTCACTGTTCTACCTCAGAAAGGGACAGCAATGTACAGGCCTAGCTTGGGAATAAAACAACTCTAAATCTCCATCTCTTTTGCTACACTGATGCCCACGTAATGACTCACATCATTGTCTACCTGAACTGAAACAAGTGAGGGAATGAGACACAAGGTAGAGAAATCCAACACCTCTTCCTGGTGCAAGACTAAGCTGTTCAACTGAGAATTAGGCGACTTCATTTTCAGTTCAGACGTGCATATAAAAAGAACAGAATTCAAATGGATCCTGGTATTATCTAGCTAAATTTAGAGTGTGCAGAAATGAAAGGTTTCGATGATTAATTAATAGGGGGCGTTGATACTGCTATAATTTTTCTAACTAGTTCCTCTTTAGCATTCCCGAATTTCAGAAATAATGTTAATTGAATGGAAAGAGGCAGGGTTCAGGTAGACTTGAGGCCTATTTCTCTAAATTTTCTACACAGGTCAGAAATTCTGGACAGGATGGGAGGCATGCAAAGGCCAGAGAAAAAATGTGCTACATACATAAAAATGAAATCAACGTGCTTTTGGTGAACTAACGTATAAAAATGAAAAATAATGATGAGTTCAATGTTTTATGTTTAACAACTATGATGATTTCATAAATTATATTATTTTATTATTAATCACAGATCATATTTCAAGAAATGGATCATATTGAACTTATAGTTATTTTGTCAGCAGGCTCCTGGAGGTATAAAATAACATGCTATATATAATCCTTCTCTTCCACTACTGTAAGAAAATTGGATGAACAAATGAGTCCATGAAGTTAAGGGCAAAACCTCCACTTCTGCATTTGCATGTCCAAAAGTTTTCTTTTCTAGACTAATGTCATTTTCATGGTTTTGTGTTTGTGTGTATGTATGTTTTTGTGTGTGTGTTGTGTCTGTGTTTGTGTGTGTGTGTATGGGGTAAGTGTGTGTAATGTATGTGCATGTATGGATGTGGGCATGAGTGTGTATCCTGTGTTTGTGTTGATGTGTGCGTATGTGTTTGTGTGTGTTTGTGTGTGTGCGCGCAAGCCCTCACGTGTGTGTGATGTGCATATATTCCTATGTATCTTCTATATGAATGATTTTATATAACTTTTAAGTTTCTATTTTATTATCTTCACATCAACTTCTGTGTCAACTTTTAGATTTGGATTTTCATGTTTCATTCCAAAAACAATATATTAAAATCATTCCCCTCACAGTTTAATTAAAAATTCAGCTCTGAAATATTCAGACACTTTACAAAAATTATACAGATGAATGGCTTGGCAACCATCATTTTCTAGCTGTGCTGTTTTATCTACACAGCAAGCTTTGAGATAAGGTTAAACCTATGCATTCCTATTCTTAGGCATGTGGTCCTTTAACATGCAGTGCATCCATGATGCTGAACTCCAACCCAGCACAATGTTACAGACTCCAAATAACTTCAGGTGGATATTTCTCAATGGCAGCACAAAGGACTTTATCAGAAATCTTATCACTTCATATTGCATGGTAATTTCCTTTATGGGCCCTCAATTCTTTGCCATACTCCTTTCCATTGTACCTCTGAACTTTTCCAACAGTTATCTTTCCATCGTTCCTCTGTAACTGATCTTGCGTCTCCTCTTCTTTTTTTGGAGCTTCTTTTGGTAGTGGGAGACTAACCTCCTGGGAGCAAGTGGGAGACAAATAGGTTAGTCAGGGTCCAGTAAAATCTTGGCAGTCCTGTTCTCTGCTGAAGTTTGCTCAGGAATGATGCAAATTCTTTCCTCTGCATGGATTTACTGTGACTCTGTGGTATCTACAATTTACAGTTATTACTAAATTGTGACCCGAAAGCCTATTGTAACCATTGTTGAAAATTCAAATGTCAAACTATGTTATTCTTTTTAAAAATTATATTTTATCTTTTTTGCTAATTGCTATAAGGGGCAAAATGGGGAGAAAAACTAAACTACATGAGGTAATCACTTTTATATCTCATTAAGAGTTCACAGACTATAAATTGAATATAGCCTCTACTTAAATATGTTACATGTTACAAATCTGTCTCCAAGAACAAATGACTACTATGTTCTGTATTAAATTTGATCCCATAAGAACTCTTTAGGAAAAGCTACTTGATGATTAATAACATCAAGGTAAGATATTCCTCTCATCATATGTAAATCTACATGTAGAGAAGATCATCTCCACATGTATACAAATACACAAGGTATTATAAAATTAAGGGCTACATTGTTTGGGTAGTTAAGAGCTGTGTTGTTTGTCTCTTTGTTTGTTTGCCTATTTGGTTGAAACAAGATGTCTTTGTGCAGCCCTGGCTCTCCTAAATTTGTCTCTGCACAGTAATGTGTCCTCAACTTCAGAGATCTGCCAGTCTCCTCTGCCTTGGTGCTGGCTATTTCAGCACTTCTGCCCCAAAGGTCGGTTGTTTGATAGAGAAAAGTATTAGAAAACAGCCCACAGTAAATCAGATTAATCCAGAGAAATATCCACATATAGGTGCAATGATGCACAATCCCTAAAAAGTAAGGCAACTTTTAGTAAATGCTGAAGGAAATGAAACAGAAAGTAGAGCACAAGGAAAGATGAGATACAGAAAACAATACCATTAGCTCAGAAGCATGAAAACTGGGAACATATAATCAACCAAAGAATCATGCACGAGTTTTCTTCACAACAAGTCCAAATAAAATGATGACAGGTAAAACATCGAAACATTGGAATGGAAACAGCACACAAACACATTTCTGAGCAGGACAGTTAACCCATGAACAAGCACCTTACCATGTGTTTATCTTCGCTTTCTGAACTACTGGAACTCTTAGATCCAGATGTCCTGGAAAGTCTTCTGAGGAAAAAAATACAGCAGATATGGGTGTGTTCAATTCTTCAAGATAATTCTGTGCACTTGTCTACATTGTGTTAGATGAAGTTGTTAATTGATGGTATTTTACTTCTGGTGTAAGTGATTTTTTTGGTGATTCTACACACTCTTCTCCCAAACTATGACATATTCAGCAAAGCCTCACTCACAGTTCTACCTCAGAAAGGGACAGCAATGTACAGGCCTAGCTTGGGAATAAAACAACTCCAAATCTCCATCTCTTTTGCTACACTGATGCCCAGGTAATGACTCACATTATTTTCTACCTGAACTGAAATAAGTGAGGGAATGAGACACAAGGTAGAGAAATCCAACACCTCTTCCTGGTGCAAGACTAAGCTGTTCAACTGAGAATTAGGCGACTTCATTTTCAGTTCAGACGTGCATATAAAAAGAACAGAATTCAAATGGATCCTGGTATTCTCTAACTAAATTTAGAGTGTGCAGAAATGAGAGGCTTCGATGATTAATTAATAGGGGGCGTTGATACTGCTATAATTGTTCTAAATAGTTACTCTTTAGCATTCCCTAATTTCAGAAATAATGTTAATTGAATGGAAAGAGGCAGGGTTCAGGTAGACTTGAGGCCTATTTCTCTAAATTTTCTACACAGGGCAGAAATTCTGGACAGGAAGGGAGGCATGCAAAGGCCAGAGGAAAAATGTGCTACATACATAAAAAAGAAATCAACGTGCTTTTGGTGAACTAATGTATAAAAATAAAAAACTTTGACGAGTTCAACGTTTTATGTTTAACAATTGTGATGAATTCATAAATTTTATTAATCATATTATTATTAATCACAGATCATATTTAAAGAAATGGATCATATTGAAATTATAGTTATTTTGTCAGCAGGCTCTTGGAGGTATACAGTAACATGCTATATATAATCCTTCTCTTCCACTAATGTAAGGAAATTGGATGAAGAAATGAGTCCGTGAAGTTAAGTGCAAAACCTCTACATCTGCATTTGTATGTCCAAAAGTTTTCTTTTCTAGACTAATGTCATTTTCACGGGTTTGTGTTGGTGTGTATGTGTGTTTTGTGTGTGTGTCTGTGTTTGAGTGAGTGTGTATGGGATAAGTGTGTGTAATGTGTGTGCATGTATGCATGTGGGTAGGAGTGTGTTTCCTGTGTTTGTGTTGAGGTGTGTGTGTGTGTGTGTGTGTGTATGTGTTTGTGTGGGGGTGTGCGCAAGCCCTCACATGTGTGTGACGTGCATATATGCCTATGTATCTTCTACATGAATGATTTTAACTAACTTTTAAGTTTCTATTTTATTATCTTCACATCAACTTCTGTGTCAACTTTTAGATTTGGATATTCATGTTTCATTCCAAAAACAATATATTAAAATCATTCCACTCACATTTTAATTTAAAAAAAAACAGCTCTGAAATATTCAGACACTTTACAAAAATTATACAGATGAATGGCTTGGCAACCATCATCATCTAGCAGTGCTGTTTTATCTACACAGCAAGCTTTGAGATAAGGTTAAACCTATGCATTCCTATTCTTAGGCATGTGGTCCTTTAACATGCAATGCATGCATGATGCTGAACTCCAACCCAGCACAATGTTACAGACTTCAAACAACTTCAGGTGGATATTTCTCAATGGCAGCACAAAGGACTTTATCAGAAATCTTATCACTTTATATTGCATTGCTAATTTCCTTTATGGGCCCTCAATTCTTTGCCATACTCCTTTCCATTGTACCTCCGAACTTTTCCAACAGTTATATTTCCATCGTTACTCTGTAACTGATCTTGTGTCTCCTCTTCTTTTTTTGGAGCTTCTTTTGGTAGTGGGAGACTAACCTCCTGGGAGCAAGTGGGAGACAAATAGGTTACTCAGGGTCCAGTAAAATCTTGGCAGTCCTGTTCTCTGCTGAAGTTTGCTCAGGAATGATGCAAATTCTTTCCTCTGCATGGATTTACTGTGACTCTGTGGTATCTACAATTTACAGTTATTACTACATTGTGACCCAAAAGCCTAATGTAACAATTGTTGAAAATTCGAATGTCAAACTATGTTATTCTTTTTAAAAATTATATTTTATCTTTTTTGCTAATTGGTATAAGGGTATAAGGGGCAAAATGGGGAGAAAAACTAAACTACATAAGGCAATCATTTTTATATTTCATGTAAGAGTTCACAGACTATAAATTGTATATAGCCTCTAGCTGAATATGTTACATGTTACAAATCTGTCTCCAAGAATAAATGACTACTGTGTTCTATAGTAAATTTGATCCCATAAGAACTCTTTAGGAAAAGCCACTTGATGATTAATAACATCAAGGTGAGATATTCCTCTCATCATAATAAATCTACATGTAGAGAAGATCCTCTCCATATGTATACAAACAAACAAGGTATTATAAAATTAAGGGCTACATTATTTGGGGACTTTACAGCTGTGTTGTTTGTGTCTTTGTTTGTTTGCCTATTTGGTTGAGACAAGATGTCTTCGTGCATCCCTGCATATCCTGAATCTGTCTCTGCAGAGCAGGATGTCCTCAATTTCAGAGAGCTGGCACTCTCCTCTGCCTTGGTGCTGAGATAAAAGGTCTATGTCAGCACTTCTGCCTCAAAAGTAGGCTGTTTTACAGAGAAAAGTATTGGAAAGCAACACACAGTAAATCAGAATAATCCAGAGAAATATCCAGATATAGGTTCAATGAAGCACAATCCCTATAATGTAAGGCCACTTTTAGTAAATTCTGAAGGAAATGAAACAGAAAGTTGAGCACAAGGAAAGATGAGATACAGAAATCAACACAATTAGCTCAGAGCATTAAAACCAGGAACTTATAATCCAACCACAGAACCATGCCGGAGTTTGCTTCAAACAAGTACAAATAAAATAATAATAGTTAAGACATCAAAAATTTGGAATAGAAACAGCACAATATTCTGAGCAGGAGAGTTAAACCATGACCAAGTACCTTACCATGTGTTTATCTTCTCTTGAGGAACAACTGGATCTCCTGGATCCAGATGTCCAGGAGAGTCTTCTGAGGAAAAAACATACAACAGATATGGGTGTGTTCATGTATTAAAGATAATTCTGTGCACTTGGCTATATTGTATTAGATGGAGGTGTTAACTGATGGCATTCTACTTCTGATGTAAGTGAATTTTTGTTGAGTCTACACACTCTTCTACCAAACTATGACGTATTCTGCAAAGCTTCACTCATTGTTCTACTTCAGAAAGGGAAAGCAATGTACTAACCTAGCTTAGGAATAAAACAACTCCAAATCTCTATCTCTTTTGCTATGCTGATACCCAATTAATGACTCACATAATTGTCTACCTGACCTGAAACAGGTGTGGGAATAGGACACAGGGCAGAGAAATCCAACACCTCTCCCTGGTGCAAGACTAAGCTGTGCAACTCAGAATTAGGCATCTTCATTTTCAGTTCATATATGCATATAAAAAGAATGAAATTCAAATGAATCCTTGTAATCTCTACCTAAATTTAGAGTGTGCAGAAATGAGAGGCTTCAATGATTATTTAATAGGGGGGGGGGTTGATATTGCTATAATTGTTCTAAATAGTTACTCTTTACCATTCTCTAATTTCAGAAATAATGTTAATTGAATGGAAGGAGGCAGGGTTCCATTAGCATAGAGGCCTATTTCTCTAAACTTTCTACACAGCACAGAAATACTGGACAGGTTGGGAAGGATGCAAAGGCCAGAGAAAAAATGAGCTACATACATAATAAAAAAATCAATGTGATTTTGGTGAATTACTGTATAAAAATTAATAAAGTTGATGATTTCAATGTTTTATGTATAACAATTGTGATGGTTTCATAAATTTTATAAATTATTTTATTATTAATCACAGATCATATTTCAAGAAATGGATCATATTGGACTTATAGTTATTTTGTCAGCAGGCTCTTAGAAGTATAAAGTAACATGCTATATATAATCTTTCTCTTCCACTAATGTAAGGAAATTGGATGAACATATGAGTCCATGAAGTTAAGTGCAAAACCTCCTTATCTGCATTTGTATGTCCAAAAGTTTCCTTTTCTAGACTAATGTCATTTTCATGGGTGTGTGTTTGTGTGTGTGTGTGTGTGTGTGTGTGTGCGTGTGTGTATGGGGTAAGTGTGTGTAATATGTGTGCATGTATGCATGTGGGTGTGGGTGTGTTTGCTGTGTTTGTGTTGAGGTGTGTGTGTGTGTGTGTGTGTGTATGTGTGTGCAAACCGCACGTGTGTGTGACATGCACATATGCCTATGTGTCTTCTAGTTGAATGCTTTTAGATAACTTTTAAGTTTCTATTTTATTATCTTCACATCAACTTCTGTTTCCACTTTTAGTTTTGAATTTTCATGTTTCATTCTAAGAACAACACATTAAAATCATTCAACTCACAGTTTAATTAAAAAAAAACAGCTCTCCTGAAATATTCAGACACTTTACTAAAATTATACACATGAATGGCTTGGCCACCATCATTTTCTAGCTATGCTGTTTTATCTACACAGCAAGATTTGAGATGAGATTAAACCTATGCACTCCTACTCTTATGCATGTGGTCCTTTAACCTGCAATGCATGCATGATGTTGAACTCCAACCCAGCACAATGTTACATAATTCAAATAGCTTCAGATGGATATTTCTCAATGGCAGCACTAAGGACTCTTATCAGAATTCTTATCACTATATATTGCATTGCTAATTTCCTTTATGAGCCCTCAATTATTTGCCATATTCCTTTCCATGGTACCTCTGAACGTTTCCGACAGTTATATTTCCATCGTTCCTCTGTAACTGATCTTGCTTCTCCTCTTCTTTTTTTGGAGCTTCTTTTGGTAGTGGGAGACTAGCCTCCTGGGACTAAATGGGAGACAAATATGTTAGGCATGGTCCAGTAAAATCTTGGCAGTCCTGTTCCCTGCTGAAGTTTGCTCAGGAATGATGCAAATTTCTTCCCCTTCATGAATTTACACTGACTCTGTGGTAACTACAATTTACAAGTATTACAACAGGGTGTAACTGTTGTAATAACTCTAAAGCCTAAAGTAGCAATAGTTGAAAATTCTAATATCAAATTGTTATTATTTTTTAAAATTATATTTTATTGGTTTTGCTAATTGCTATAAGGGGCAAAATGAGGAGAAAAAATAAACTATATAAGGTAGTCAATTTTATATCTCATGTAAGCGTTCACTGACTATAAATTGTATATAGCCTCTAGTTGAATATGTTACATGTTACAAATCTGTCTCCAAGAACAAATGACTACTGTGTTCTATAGTAAATTTGATCCCATAAGAACTCTTTAGGAAAAGCTACTTGATGATTAATAACATCAAGGTGAGATATTCCTCTCATCATATGTAAATCTACATGTGGAAAAGATCATCTCCACATGTATACAAATACACAAGGTATTATAAAATTAAGGGCACCATTATTTGGGGAATTTAGAGCTGTGTTGTTTGTGTCTTTGTTTGTTTGCCTATTTGGTTGAGATAAGATGTCTTCATACAGCCCTGCATATCCTGAATCTGTCTCTGCAGAGCAGGATGTCCTCAATTTCAGAGAGCTGGCACTCTCCTCTGACTTGGTGCTGAGATAAAAGGCATATGTCAGCACTTCTGTCTCAAAAGAAGGCTGTTTTACAGAGAAAAGTATTGGAAAACAACACACAGTAAAACAGAATATCCAGATATAGGTTCAATGAAGCACAATCCCTATAATGAAGGCCACTTTTACTAAGTAAATGCTGAAGGAAATGAAACAGAAAGTTGAGCACAAGGAAAGATGAGATACAGAAATCAACACAATTAGCTCAGAGCATTAAAACCAGGAACTTATAATCCAACCACAGAACCATGCCGGAGTTTGCTTCAAACAAGTACAAATAAAATGATAATAGGTAAGACATCAAAAATTTGGAATAGAAACAGCACAATATTCTGAGCAGGAGAGTTAAACCATGACCAAGCACCTTACCATGTGTTTATCTTCTCTTGAGGAACAACTGGAACTCCTGGATCCAGATGTCCAGGAGAGTCTTCTGAGGAAAAAACATACAACAGATATGGGTGTGTTCATGTCTTAAAGATAATTCTGTGCACCTGGCTACATTGTATTAGATGTAGGTGTTAACTGATGGTATTCTACTTCTGATGTAAGTGAATTTTTGTTGAGTCTACACACTCTTCTACCAAACTATGACATATTCAGCAAAGCCTCACTCACTGTTCTACTTCAGAAAGGGAAAGCAATGTACTGACCTAGCTTAGGAATAAAACAATTCCAAATCTGTCTCTTTTGCTACACTGATACCCAGATAATGACTCACATTATTGTCTACCTGACCTGAAACAGGTATGGGAATGAGACACAGGGCAGAGAAATCCAACACCTCTCCCTGGTGCAAGACTAAGCTGTGAAAAGGAGAATTAGGTATCTTCATTTTCAGTTCAGACATGCATATAAAAGAATGAAATTCAAATGGATCCTTGTAATCTCTACCTAAATTTAGAGTGTGCAGAAATGAGAGGCTTCAATGATTATTAAATAGGGGGTTGATATTGCTATAATTGTTCTAAATAGTTATTCTTTACCATTCCCTAATTTCAGAAATAATATTAATTGAATTGAAAGAGGCAGGGTTCAGTTAGACTGGAGGCCTATTTCTCTAAATTTTCTACAAAGGGCAGAAATTCTGGACAGGATGGGAGGCATGCAAAGACAAGAGAAAAAAATGGGCTACATACTTAATAAAAAAAATCAATGTGCTTTTGGTGAACTACCGTATAAAAGTAAATAAAGTTGATGATTCAAAGGTTTTTTGTTTAACAATTGTGATGATTCCATAAATTTTATTAATTATTTTATTATTACTCACAAATCATATTTCAAGAAATGGATCAGATTGAACTTATAGTGATTTTGTCAGCAGGCTCTTGGAGGTATAAAATACCATGCTATATATAATCCTTCTCTTCCACTAATGTAAGAAAATTGGATGAACATATGAGTCCATGAAGTTAAGTGCAAAACCACTACATCTGCATTTGTATGTCCAAAAGTTTCCTATTCGAGATTAATGTCATTTTCATGTGTGTGTGTTTGTGTATTTGTGTGTGTGTGTGTGCGTGTGTGTGTGTGTGTGTGTGTGTCTGTGTCTGTGTCTGTGTCTGTGTGTGTATGGGGTGTGTGTAATGTGTGTGCATGTATGCATGTGGGTGTGGGTGTGTTTCCTGTGTTTCTGTTGACGTTTGTGTGTGTGTGTGTGTGTGTGTGTGTGTGTGTGTGTGTGCACGCCTGCACATGTGTGTGACATTCATATATGCCTAGGTATCTTCTAGATGAATGATTTTAGCTAACTTTCAAGTTTCTCTTTTATTATCTTCACATCAACTTCTGTTTCAATTTTTAGTTTTGAATTTTTATGTTTCATTCTAAAAACAACATATTAAAATCATTCCACTCACAGTTTAAATTAAGAAAAACAGCTCTCCTGAAATATTCAGACACTTTACTAAAATTATACAGATGAGTGGCTTGGCCACCATCATTTTCTAGCTATGCTATTTTATCTACACAGCAAGCTTTGAGATGAGGGTAAACCTATACATTCCTACTCTTATGCATGTTGTCCTTTAACATGCAATGCATGCATGATGCTGAATTCCAACCCAGCACAATGTTACGTATTGCAAATAACTTCAGGTGGATATTTCTCAATGGCAGCACTAAGGAATCTTATCAGAATTCTTATCACTCCATATTGCATTGCTAATTTTCTTTATGGACCCTCAATTCTTTGCCATATTACTTTCCATTGTACCTCAGAACTTTTCCAACAGTTATATTTCCATCGTTCCTCTGTAACTGATCTTGCCTCTCCTCTTCTTTTTTTGGAGCTTCTTTTGGTAGCGGGAGACTAACCTCCTGGGAACAAATGGGAGACAAATATGTTAGGCATGGTCCAGTAAGATCTTGGCAGTCCTGTTCTCTGCTGAAATTTGTTCAGAAATGATGCAAATTCCTTGCCCTTCATGAATTTACTGTGACTCTGTGATAACTACAATTTACAGTTACTCCACCAGGGTGACTCTAAAGCCTAAAACAAAAATAGTTGAAAATTCTAATATCAAACTATGTTATTATTTTTAAAAATTATATTTTATCTGATTTGCTAATTGCTATAATGGGCAAAATGGGGAGAAGGACTAAACTATATAAGGTAATCACTTTTATATCTCATGTAAGAGTTCACTGACTATAAATTGTATATAGCCTCTAGTTGAATATGTTACATGTTACAAATCTGTCTCCAAAAATAAATGACTACTGTGTTCTGTAGTAAATTTGATCCCATAAGAACTCTTTAGTAAAAGCTACTTGATGATTAATAACATCAAGGTAATATATTCCTCTCATCATATGTAAATCTACATGTGAAGAAGATCATCTCCAAATGTATACAAATAAACAAGGTATTATAAAATTAAGGGCTACATTATTTGGGGACTTTACAGCTGTGTTGTTTGTGTCTTTGTTTGTTTGCCTATTTGGTTGAGACAAGATGTCTTCGTGCATCCCTGCATATCCTGAATCTGTCTCTGCAGAGCACGATGTCCTCAACTTCAGAGAGCTGGCACTCTCCTCTGCCTTCGTGCTGAGATAAAAGATCTATGTCAGCACTTCTGCCTCAAAAGTAGGCTGTTTTACAGAGAAAAGTATTGTAAAACAACATACAGTAAATCAGAATAATCCAGAGAAACATCCAGATATAGGTTCAATGAAGAACAATCCCTATAATGTAAGGCCACTTTTAATAAATTCTGAAGGAAATGAAACAGAAAGTTGAGCACAAGGAAAGATGAGATACAGAAATCAACACAATTAGCTCAGAGCATTAAAACCAGGAACTTATAATCAACCACAGAACCATGCCCGAGTTTTCTTCAAACAAGTACAAATAAAATGATGACAGGTAAGACATCGAAACTTTGGAATGGAAACAGCACAATAGACAATTCTGAGCAGGAGAGTTAGTCCATGAACGAACACCTTACCATGTGTTTATCTTCTCTTGATGAACAACTGGAACTCCTGGATCCAGATGTCCAGGAGAGTCTTCTGAGGAAAAAACATACAACAGATATGGGTGTGTTCATTTCTTAAAGATGATTCTGTGCACTTGGCCACATTGTGTTAGATGAAGTTGTTAACTGATGGTATTCTACTTCTGGTGTAAGTGAACTTTTAGTGATTCTACACACTCTTCTCCCAAACTATGACATATTCAGCAAAGCCTCACTCACTGATCTAATTCAAAAGGGACAGCAATGTACTGGCGTAGCTTAGGAATAAAACAAATCCAAATCTCTATCTCTTTTCCTGCACTGATGCCCAGGTAATGACTCACATAATTGTCTACCTGAACTGAAACAGGTGTGGGAATGAGACACAAGGCAGAGAAATCCAACACCTCTCCCTGGTGCAAGACTAAGCTGTGCAACTGAGAATTAGGCATCTTCATTTTCAGTTCAGACGTGCATATAAAAAGAATGGAATTCAAATGGATCCTTGTATTCTCTACCTAAATTTAGAGTGTGCAGAAATGAGAGGCTTCAATGATTATTTAATAGGGGGGTTGATATTGCTATAATTGTTCTAAATAGTTACTCTTTACCATTTCCTAATTTCAGAAACAATGTTAATTGAATGGAAGGATGCAGGGTTCAGTTAGACTGGAGGCCTATTTCTCTAAACTTTCTACACAGGGAAGAAATTCTGGACAGCTGGGGAGGCATGCAAAGCTGAAGAAAAAATGTGCTACATACATAATAAAATAATCAGTGTGCTTTTGGTGAACAACCGTATAAATAAAATTGATGGTTTCAATGTTTTATGTTTAACAATTGTGATGATTTCATAAATTTTTTAATTATTTTAATATTACTCGCAAATCATATGTCAAGAAATGAATCAGATTGAACTTATAGTTCTTTTATCAGCAGGGTCGTGGAGGTATAAAGTAATATGCTATATATAATCCTTCTCTTCCACTAATGTGAGAAAATTGGATGAACAAATGAGTCCATGAAGTTAAGTGCAAAACCTCTACATCTGCATTTGTATGTTCAAAAGTTTTCTTTTCGAGACTGATGTCATTTTTAAGGGTGTGTGTTTGTGCATGTGTGTGCTTGTGTGTGTGGGGGGGGTGTCTGTGATTGTGTGTGTGTATTGGGTGAGTGTAATGTGTGTGCATGTATGCATGTGGGTGTGGGTGTGTTTCCTGTGTTTTTGTTGAGGTGTGTGTGTGTGTGTGTGTGTTTGTGCACGCCCCACGTGTGTGTGTCATGCATATATACCTATGTATCTTTTAGAGGAATGATTTTAGCTAACTTTTAAGTTTCTATTTTATTATCAACACATCAACTACTGTTTCAAATTTTAGTTTTGAATTTTCATGTTACATTCTCAAAAATAACATATTGAAATCATACCACTCACAGTTTAATTTAAAAAAGCAGCTCTCCTGAAATATTCAGACACGTTACTACAATTATACAGATGAATGGCTTGGCAACCATCATTTTCTAGCTATGCTGTTTTATCTACACAGCAAGCTTTGAGATGAGGTTAAACCTATGATGCATGTGGTCCTTTAACATGCAATCCATGCATGATGCTGAATTCCAACCCAGCACAATTTTACATAATTCAAATAACTTCAAGTTGGTATTTCTCAATGGCAACACTAATGACTCTTACCAGAATTCTTATCACTTCATATTATATTGCTAATTTTCTTTATGGGCCCTCAATTCTTTGCCATATTCCTTTCCATAGTACCTCAGAACTTTTCCAACAGTTTTATTTCCATCATTCCTCTGTAACTGATCTTGCCTCTCCTCTTCTTTTTTTGAAGCTTCTTTTGGTAGTGGGAGACTAACCTCCTGGGACTAAATAGGAGACAAATATGTTAGGCATGGTCCAGTAAAATCTTGGCAGTCCTGTTCTCTGCTGAAATTTGCTCAGGAATGATGAACATTCCTTCCCCTTCATGAATTTACTGGGACTCTGTGGTAACTACAATTTACAGTTATTACAACAGGGTGACCCTAAAGCCTAAAGTAACAATAGTTGAAAATTCTAATATCAAGCTACGTTATTATTTTAAAAAATCATATTTTATCTGATTTGCTAATTGGTATAATGGGCAAAATGGGGAGAAAAATTTTACTACATAGGCTAATAACTTTTATATATCATGTAAGAGTTCACTGATTATAAATGGTATATATCCTCTAATTGAATATGTTACATGTTACAAATCTGTCTCCAAGAATAAATGACTACTGTGTTCTGTAGTAAATTTGATCCCAGAAATACTCTTTAGGAAAAGCTACTTGATGATTAATAACATCAAGGTAAGATATTCCTCTCATTATATGTAAATCTACATGTAGAGAAGATCATCTCCACATGAATACCAATAAACAAGGTATTATAAAATTAAGGCTACATTATTTGGGGAGTTTAGAGCTGTGTTGTTTGTCTCTTTGTTGGTTTGCCTATTTGGTTGAGACAAGATGTGTTTGTGCAGCCCTGCCTATCCTGAATCTGTCTCTGCAGAGCACGATGTCCTCAACTTCAGAGAGCTGCCAGTATCCTCTGCCTTGGTGCTGAGATAAAAAGGCTATGTCAGCACTTCTGCCCGAAAGGTAGGCTCTTTGACAGAGAAAAGTATTGGAAAATAACACACAGTAAATCAGAATAATCCAGAGAAATATCCATATATAGGTGCAATGATGCCCAATCCCTAAAAAAGTATGGCCACTTTTGGTAAATGCTGAAGGAAATGAAACAGAAAGTTGAGCACAAGTAAAGATGAGATACAGAAATCAACACAATTAGCTCAGAGCATGAAAACCAGGAATGTATATTCAACCAAAGAGCCATGCACAAGTGTTCTTCACAACAAGTCCAAATAAAATGATGACAGATTAGACATTGAAAATTTTGAATGGAAACAGCACAAAAGACAATTCTGAGCAGGAGAGTTAAACCATGAACAAGCACCTTACCATGTGTTTATCTTCTATTGATGAACAACTGGAACTCCTGGATCCAGATGTCCAGGAGAGTCTTCTGTGGAAAAAAACATACAACAGATATGGGTGTGTTCATGTCTTAAAGATAATTCTGTGTACTTGGCTACATTGTGTTAGATGAAGTTGTTAACTGATGGTATTCTATTTCTGATGTAAGTGAACTTTTGGTGACTCTACACAATGTTCTCCCAAACTATGACATATTCAGCAAAGCCTCACTCACTGATAGAATTCAGAAAGGGACAGCAATGTACAGGCCTAACTTAGGAATACATAAATTCCAAATCTCTATCTCTTTTACTGCACTGATGGCCAAGGAATGACTCACATAATTGTCTACCTGAACTGAAACAGGTGTGGGAATAAGACACAAGGCAGAGAAATCCAACACCTCTCCCTGGTGCAAGACTAAGCTGTGCAACTGAGAATTAGGCATCTTCATTTTCAGTTCAGACGTGCATATAAAAGGAACAGAATTCAAATGGATCCTTGTATTCTCTACCTAAATTTAGAGTGTGCAGAAATGAGAGGCTTCAATGATTATTTAATAGGGGGGTTGATATTGCTATAATTGTTCTAAATAGTTACTCTTTACCATTCCCTAATTTCAGAAATAATGTTAATTGAATGGAAAGAGGCAGGGTTCAGTTAGACTGGAGGCCTATTTCTCTAAACTTTCTACACAGCGCAGAAATTCTGGACAGGTTGGGAGGCATGCAAAGGCCAGAGAAAAAATGTGATACATACATAATAAAAAAAAATCAATGTGCTTTTGGTGAACTACCACATAAAAATAAATAAAGTTGATGATTTCAATATTTTATGTTAAACAATTGTGATGATTTCATAAATTTTATTAATTATTTTATTATTACTCACAAATCATATTTCAAGAAATGGATCAGATTGAATTTATACTTATTTTGACAGGAGGCACTTGGAGGTATTAAATAACAAGCTATATATAATCCTTCTCTTCCTCTAATGTAAGAAAATTGGATGAACAAATGAGTCCATGAAGTTAAGTGCAAAACCTCTACACATTTGCATTTTTATGTCCAAGTTTTCTTTTCTAGACTAATGTTATTTTCATGGGTGTGTGTTTTTGTGTGTGTTTGTGTGTATGTGTGTGTGGGTTTCTGTATTTGTGTGTGTGTTTATGGGGTTAGTGTGTGTAATGCGTGTGCATGTATGCATATGGGAGTGGGTGTTTTCCTGTGTTTCTGCTGAGGTGTGTGTTTCTGGATGTGTGTGTGTGCACGCACGCACATGTGTGTGATATGCATATATGCCTATGTACCTTCTAGAGGAATGATTTTAGCTAACTGTTAAGTTTCTATTTTATTATCTTCACATCACTTCTGTTTCAAATTTTAGTTTTGAATTTTCATGTTTCATTCTAAAAATAACATATTAAAATCATTCCACTCACAGGTTAATTTAAAAAAACCTCTCCTGAAATGTTCAGACACTTTATTAAATTATACAGATGATTGCCTTGGCCACCATCATTTTCTAGCTGTGCTGTTTTATGTACACAGCAAGCTTTGAGAGGAGGTTAAACCTATGCATTCCTATTCTTATGCATGTGGTCCGTTTATATGCAATGCATGTATGATGCTGAACTCCAACCCAGCAAAATGTTACATAATTCAAATTACTTCAGGTGGATATTTCTCAATGGCAGCACTAAGGACTCTTATCAAAATTCTTATCACTTCATATTGCATGGCTAATTTCTTTTATGGGACCTCAATTATTTGCCATATTCCTTTCCATTGTACCTCAGAACTTTTCCAACAGTTATATTTCCATCATTCCTCTGTAACTGATCTTGCCTCTTCTCTTCTTTTTTTGGAGCTTCTTTTGGTAGCTGGAGATTAACCTCCTGGGAACAAATGGGAGACAAATATGTTAGGCATGGTCCAGTAAAATCATGGCAGTCCTGTTCTCTGCTGAAGTTTGCTCAGAAATGATGCAAATTCCTTACCCTTCATGAATTTACTGTGATTCTGTGATAACTACAATTTACAGTTATTACACCAGGGTAACACTAAGGCCTAAAATAACAATAGTTGAAAATTCTAATATCAAGCTATGTTATTATTTTAAAAAATTATATTTTATCTGATTTGCTAATTGCTATAATGGGCAAAATGGGGAGGAAAAATAAACTACATAAGGTAATCACTTTTATATCTCATGTAAGAGTTCACTGACTATAAAATGAATATAGCCTCTAGTTGAATAAGTTACATGTTACAAATCTGTCTTCAAGAATAAATGACTACTGTGTCCTGTAGTAAATTTGATCCCATAAGAACTCTTTGGGAAATGCTACTTGATGATTAATAACATTAAGGTACGATATTCCTCTCATCATATATAAATCTACAAGTGGAGAAGATCATCTCCACATGTATACAAATGAATAAGGTATTATAAAATTAAGTGCTACATTGTTTGGGTAGTTGAGAGCAGTGTTGTTTGTTTCTTTGTTTGTTTGCCTATTTGGTTGAGACAAGATGACTTTGTGCAGCCTTGGATATCCTGAATAAGTCTCTGCAGAACAAGATGTCCTCAACTTCAGAGAGCTGCCAGTCTCCTCTGCCTTGGTGCTGAGATAAAAGGGCTATGTCAGCACTTCTGCCCCAAATGTAGCCTGTTTTACAGGGAAAAGTATTGTAAAACAACATACAGTAAATCAGAATAATCCAGAGAAATATCCAGATATAGGTGCAATGATGCCCAATCCCTAAAAAGTAAGGCCACTTTTAGTAAATTCTGAAGGAAAGCAAACATAAAGTTGAGCCAAGGAAAGATGAGATGCAGAAATCAACACAATTAGCTCAGAGCATGAAAACCACAAACTTATAATCAACTAAAGAACCATGCACGAGTTTTCTTCACAACAAGTCCGAATAAAATGATAACAGGTAAGACATCGAAACTTTGGAATGGAAACAGCACAAAAGACAATTCTGAGCAGGAGAGTTAACCCATGAACAAGCACTTTACCATGTGTTTATCTTTTCTTGATGAACAACTGGAACTCCTAGAGCCACATGTCCAGGAGAGTCGTCTGAGGAAAAAACATACAACAGATATGGGTGTGTTCATTTCTTAAAGATAATTCTGTGCACTTGGCTACATTTTGCTAGATGAAGTTGTTAATTGATGGTATTCAACTTCTGGTCTAAGTGATTTTTTGGTGATTCTACATACTCTTCTCCCAAACTATGAAATATTCTGCAAATTCTTACTCACTGTTCTACTTCAGAAAGGGAAAGCAATGTACTGGCCTAGCTTAGGAATAAAACAAATCCAAATCTCTATCTCTTTTGCTGCACTGATGCCCAGGTAATGACTCACATAATTGTCTACCTGAACTGAAACAGGTGTGGGAATGAGACACAAGGCAGAGAAATACAACATCTCTCCCTGGTGCAAGACTAAGCTGTGCAAATGAGAATTAGGCTTCTTCATTTTCAGTTCAGACATGCATATAAAAAGAACGTAAATCAAATGGATCCTTGTATTCTCTACCTAAACTTAGAGTATGCAGAAATGAGAGGCTTTAATGATTATTTAATACGGGGGTTTGATATTGCTATAATTGTTCTAAATAGTTACTCTTTACCATTCCCTAATTTCAGCAATAATGTTAATTGAATGGAAGGAGGCAGGGTTCAGTTAGACTGGAGGCCTATTTCTCTAAACTTTCTACACAGGGCAGAAATTCTGGACAGGATGGGAGGCATGCAAAGGCCGCAGAAAAAATGTGCTACATACATAATAAAAAATCAATGTACTTTTGGTGAACTACCATATAAAAATAAAGTTGACGAGTTAAATATTTTATGTTTAACAATTGTGATGATTTCATAAATTTTATTAATTACTTTATTATTACTCACAAATCATATTTCAAGAAAGGGATCAGATTGAACTTATAGTTATTTTGTCAGCAGGCCCTTGGAGGTATAAAGTAACATGCTATATATAATCCTTCTCTTCCTCTGATATAAGAAAATTGGATGAACAAATGAATCCATGAAGTTAAGTGCAAAACCTCTACACATTTGCATTTGTATGACCAAAAGTTTTCTTTTCTAGACTAATGTCATTTTCATGGATGTGTGTTTGTGTGTGTGTGTTTGTGTGTGAGTGTGTTTGCATGTGTGTGTCTCTGTTTGTGTGGGTGTGTGTGTGTATCGGGTAAGTGTGTGTAATGTGTGTGCATGTATGCATGTGGGTGTGGGTGTGATTCCTGTGTTTGTGTTGAGAGGTGAGTGTATGTGTGTATGTATGCATGCCTTCCCCGCATATGTGTGTGAGGTGCATATATGCCTATGTATCTCCTAGATGAATAATTTACGTCTCTATTTTATTATCTTCACATCAACTCCTGTTTCAACTTTTAGTTTCAATTTTCATATTTCATTCTAAAAACAATATATTGAAATCATTCCACTCAAAGATTAATTTCAAAAAACAGCTCTCCTGAAATATTCAGACACTTTACTAAAATTATACAGATGAATGGCTTGACCACTATCACTTTCTAGCTGTGCTGTTTTATCTACACAGCAAGCTTTGAGATGAGGTTAAACCTACGCATTCCTGTTCTTTTACATGTGGTCCTTTACATGCAAGGTATGCATGATGCTGAACTCCAACCCAGCACAATATTACATAATTCAAATAACTTCAGGGGGATATTTCTCAAAGGCTGCAATAAGGACTCTTATCAGAATTCTTATCATTTCATATTGCGTTGCTAATTTCCTTTATGGGCCCCTCAATTCCTTGCCATACTCCTTTCCATTGTACCTCCGAACTTTTCCATCAGTTATATTTCCATCGTTCCTCTGTAACTGATCTTGTCTCTCCTCTTCTTTTTTTGGAGCTTCTTTTGGTAGCGGGAGACTAACCTCCTGGGACTAAATGGGAGACAAATATGTTAGATATGGTCAAGTAAAATCTTGACAGTCCTATTCTCTGCTAAAGTTTGCTCAGGAATGATGTAAATTTCTTCCTCTGCATGTGTTTAATGTGACACTGTGGTAACTACAATTTACAGTTATTACAACAGGCTGACCCTAAAGCCTAAAGTAACAATAGTTGAAAATTCTAAGACCAAACTATGTTATTATTTTTAAAATTATACTTTATCTGTTTTGCTAATTGCTATAATGGGAAAAGTGGGGAGGAAAACTAAACAACATAAGGTAATCACTTTTATATCTCATGTAAGAGTTCACTGAGGATAAATTGAATAAAGCTCTAGTTGAATATGTTACATGTTATAAATCTGCCTCCAAGAATAAATGACTACTGTGTTCTGTAGTAAAGTTTATCCCATAAGAACTCTTTAGGAAAAGCTACTTGATGATTAATAACATCAAGGTAAGATATTCCTCTCATCGTATGTAAATCTACATATAACCAAGGTATTATAAAATTAATGGATACATCATGTGCGGGAGTTGAGAGCTGTGTTGTTTGGCTGTTTTTTTTTTTTTGCCTATTTGGTTGAGACAAGATGTCTTTGTGCAGCCATAGCTATCCTGAATCTGTCTATGCAGAGCAGGATGTCCTCAAATTCAGAGAGCTGCCTGTCTCCTCTGCCTTGGTGCTGAGATAAAAAGGCTATGTCAGCACTTCTACCCCAAAAGTGGGGTGTTTTTCAGAGAAAAGCTTTGGAAAACACCACACAGTAAATCAGAATAATCCAGAGATATATCCAGATATTGCTGCAATGATGCACAATCCCTAAAAAGTAAGGCGACTTTTAGTAAATGCTGAAGGAAATGAAACAGAAAGTTGAGCAGAAGTAAAGATGAGAAACAGAAATCAACACAATTAGCTCAGAGCATGAAAACAAGGAATGTATAATCAACCAAAGAACCATGCACAAGTGTTCTTCACAACAAGTCCAAATAAAATGATGACAGGTAAGACATCGAAAATTTTGAATGGAAACAGCACAAAAGACAATTCTGAGCAGGAGAGTTAAACCATGAACAAGCACCTTACCATGTGTTTATCATCTACTGATGAACAACTGGAACTCCTGGATCCAGATGTCCAGGAGAGTCTTCTGAGGAAAAGAACATACAACAGATATGGGTGTGTTCATGTCTTAAAGATAATTCTGTGCACTTGGCTACATTGTGTTAGATGAAGTTGTTAACTGATGGCATTCTATTTCTTATGTAAGTGAACTTTTGTTGAGTCTACACACTCTTCTCCCAAACTAGGACATATTCAGCAAAGCCTCACTCACTGATCGAATTCAGAAAGGGAAAGCAATGTACTGACCTAACTTAGGAATAAAACAACTCCAAATCTCTATCTCTTTTGCTGCACTGATGCCCAGGTAATGACTCACATAATTGTCTACCTGAACTGAAACAGGTGTGGGAATGAGACACAAGGCAGAGAAATCCAACACCTCTCCCTGGTGCAAGACTAAGCTGTGCAACTGAGAATTAGGGATCTTCATTTTCAGTTCAGACGTGCATATAAAAAGAATGGAATTCAAATGGATCTTTGTATTCTCTACCTAAATTTAAAGTGTGTAGAAATGAGAGGCTTCAATGATTATTTAATAGGAAGGTTTGATATTGCAATAATTGTTCTAAATAGTTACTCTTTATCATTTCTTAATTTCAGAAATAATGTTAATTGAATGGAAAGAGGCAGGGTTCAGTTAGACTGGAGGCCTATTTCTCTAAACTTTCTACACAGGGCAGAACTTCTGGACAGTCTGGGAGGCATGCAGAGGCCAGAGAAAAAATGTGCTACATACATAATAAAAAAATCAATGTGCATTTGGTGAACTACTGTATAAAAATAAATAATTTATGATTTCAATGTTTTATGTTTAACAATTGTGATGATTTCATAAAATTTTTTAATTATTTTAATATTACTCGCAAATCATATTTCAAAAATGGATCAGATTGAACTTATGGTTATTTTGACAGCAGGCTCTCGGAAGTATAAAGTAACATACTATATATAATCCTTCTCTTCCACTAATATAAGAAAACTTGATGAAAAAATGAGTCCATGAATTTAAGTACACAACCTCTACATGTGCATTTGTATGTTCAAAAGTTTTCTTTTCTAGATTAATATCATTTTCAAGGGTGTGTGTTTGTGTGTGTGTGGTTGTGTGTGTGTGTGTTTGTGTGTGTGTATGTGTGTATTGGGTAAGTGTGTGTAATATGTGCACATGCATGCATGTGTGTGTGGGTGTGTTTCCTGTGTTTATGTTGAGGTGTGTGTATGTGTATGTGTGTGAACGCCCACACATGTGAGTGACATGCATATATGCCTATGTATCTTCTAGAGGAATGATTTTAGCTAACTTTTAAGTTTCTATTTTATTATCAACACATCAACTACTGTTTCAAATTTTAGTTTTGTATTTTCATGTTTCATTCTAAAATCAACATATTCAAATCATTCCACTCACACTTTAATTTACAAAAACAGCTGTCCTGAAATATTCAGACAATTTACTAAAATTATACAGATGAATGGCTTGGCAACCATCATTTTCTAGCTATGCTGTTTTAACTACACAGCAAGCTTTGAGATGAGGTTAAACCTATGCATTGCTATTCTTAGGCATGTGGTCCTTTAACAAGCAATGCATGCATGATGCTGAATTCCAACCCAGCACAATGTTACATAATTGAAATAACTTCAGGTGGGTATTTCTCAATGGCAATACTAAAGAGTCTTATCAGAATTCTTATCACTGCATATTATATTGCTAATTTCCTTTAAGTGCCCTAAATTCTTTGCCATATTCCTTTCCATTGTACCTCAGAACTTTTCGAACAGTTATATTTCCATCATTCCTCTGTAACTGATCTTGCCTCTCCTCTTCTTTTTTTGGAGCTTCTTTTGGTAGCGGGAGACTAACCTCCTGGGACTAAATGGGAGACAAATATGTTAGGCATGGTACAGTAAAATCTTGGCAGTCCTGTTCTCTGCTGAAGTTTGATCAGGAATGATGCAAATTCCTTCCCTTCATGAATTTACTGTGACTCTGTGGTAACTGCAAATTACAGTTATTACAACAGGGTGATCCTAAAGCCTAAAGAAACAATAGTTGAAAATTCTAATATCAAAATATGTTATTATTTTTAAAAATTGTATTTTATCAGTTTTGCTAATTGCTATAATGGGCAAAATGGGGAGGAAAACTAAACTACCTAAGGTAATCACTTTTATATCTCATGTAAGAGTTCACTGACTATAAATTGAATATAGCTCTAGTTGAATATGTTACAAATCTGTCTCCAAGAATAAATGACTACTGTGTTCTGTAGTAAATTTGATCCCATAAGAACTTTTTAGGAAACTCTACTTGATGATTAATAATATCAAGGTAAGATATTCCTCTCATCATATGTAAATCTACATGTGGAGAAGATCATCTCCACATGTATACAAATGAAAAAGGTATCATAAAATTAAGTGCTACTTTGTTTGGGTAATTGAGAGGAATGTTGTTTGTCTCTTTGTTTTTTTGCCTATTTGGTTGAGACAAGATGTGTTTGTGCAGCCCTGCCTATCCTGAATCTGTCTCTGCAAAGCAAGATGTCCTCAACTTCAGAGAGCTGCCAGTCTCCTCTGCCTTGGTGCTGGGTTAAAAGGACTATGTCAGCACTTCTGCCCCAAAGGTAGGCTGTTTGACAGAGAAAAGTATTGGAAAACAACACACAGAGAATAATCCAGAGAAATATACAGATACAGGTGAAATGAAGCACAATCCCTAAAATGTAAAGCCACTTTTATTAAATGATGAAGGAAATGAAACAGAAAGTAGAGCACAAGGAAAGATGAGATACAGAAATCAATACAATTAGCTCAGAACATGAAAACCAGAAATTTTTAATCAACAATAAAACCATGCGCAAGTCTTCTTCACAACAAGTCCAAATAAAATGATAACAGGAAAGACATTGAAACGTTGGAATGGAAACAGCACAAAAGACAATTCTGAGCAGGAGAGTTAAACCATGAACAAGCACCTTACCATGTGTTTATCTTCTCTTGATGAACAACTGGAACTTCTAGATCCAGATGTCCAGGAGAGTCTTCTGAGGAAAAAACATACAACATATATGGGAGAGTTTATGTCTTGAAGATAATTCTGTGTACTTGGCTACATTGTATTAGATGAAGTTGTTAACTGATGGTATTCTACTTCTGATGTAAGTGAATTTTTGGTTGATTCTACACACTCTTCTCCTAAACTAGGACATATTCAGCAAAGCCTCACTCACTGTTCTAGTTCAGAAAGGGAAATCAATATACTGACCTAACTTAGGAATAATACAACTCCAAATCTCTATCACTTTTGCTGCACTGATGCCCAGGTAATGATTCATAGAATTGTCTACCTGACCTGAAACAGGTGTGGGAATGAGACACAAGGCAGAGAAATCCAACACCTCTCCCTGGTGCAAGACTAAGCTGTGCAACTGAGAATTGGCATCTTCATTTTCAGTTCAGACATGCATATAAAAAGAACGAAATTCAAATGGATTCTTGTATTCTCTAACTATATTTAGAGTGTGCAGAAATGAGAGGCTTCAATGATTATTTAATAGGGGGATTGATATTGCTATAATTGTTCTAAATAGTTACTCTTTACCATTCCCTAATTTCAGAAATAATGTTAATTGAATGGAAGGAGGCAGGGTTCAGTTAGACTGGAGGCCTATTTCTCTAAACTTTCTACACAGGGCAGAAATTCTGGACAGGTTGGGAGGTATGCAAAATCCAGAGAAAATTGAGCTACATACATAATTAAAAAATCAATGTGCTTTTGGTGAACTACCATTTAAAAATAAAGTTGAAAATTTCAATGTTTTATGTTTAACTATTGTGATGATTTCATAAATTTTATTAATTATTTTATTATTACTCACAAATCATATTTCAAGAAAGGGATCAGATTGAACTTATAGTTATTTTGTCATCAGGCCCTGGGAGGTATAAAGTAACATGCTATATATAATCCTTCTCTTGAACTAATGTAAGAAAATTGGATGAACATATGAGTCCATGAAATTAAGTGAAAAACCACTACATCTGCATTTTTATGTCCAAAAGTTTTCTTTTCTAGACTAATGTCATTTTCATGGGTGTAGGCTTTTGTGTGTGTTTGTGTGTATGTTTGTGTGTGTTTGTGTGTGTTTGTGTGTGTGTGTGTGCATGTATGGGGTAAATGTGAGTAATATGTGTGCATGTATACATGTGGGTGTGGGTGTGCTTCCTGTGTTTCTGCTGAGGTGTGTGTTTCTGTATGTGTGTGTGTGTATGTGTATGCATGCCCACATGTGTGTGACATGCATATATGCCTATGTATCTTCTAGATGAATGATTTTAGCTAACTTTTAAGTTTCTATTTTATTATCTTTACATCAACTTCTGTTTCAACTTTTAGTTTTGAATTTTCATGTTTCATTCTAAAAACAACATATTAAAATCCTACTCACAGGTTAATTAAAAAAAAAACAGCTCTCCTGAACTTTTCAGACACTTTACTAAAATTATACAGATGAATGGCTTGGCCACCATGATTTTCTAGTTATGCTGTTTTATCAACACAGCAAGCTTTGAGATGAGGTTAAACCTATGCATTCCTATTCTTATGCATGTGGTCCTTTAACAGGCAATGCTTGCATGATGCTGAACTCCAACCCAGCAAAATTTTACATAATTCAAATAACTTCAGGTGGATATTTCTCAATGGCAGCACTAAGGAGTCTTATCAGAATTCTTATCACTTCATATTGCATTGCTATTTTCCTTTATGGGACCTCAATTCTTTGCCATATTCCTTTTCATTGTACCTCTGAACTTTTCCCACAGTTATATTTCCATCGTTCCTCTGTAACTGATCTTGCCTCTCCTCTTCTTTTTTTGAAGCTTCTTTTGGTAGTGGGAGACTAACCTCCTGGGACTAAATGGGAGACAAATATGTTAGGCATGGTCAAGTAAAATCTTGGCAGTCCTGTTCTCTGCTTAAGCTTGCTCAGGAATGATGCAAATTCCTTCCCCTTCATGAATTTACTGTGACTCTGTGGTAACTACAATTTACAGATTTTACAACAGGGTGAGCCTAAAGCCTAAAGTAACAATAATTGAAAATTCGAATATCAAACTATGTTATTATTTTTAAAAATTATATTTTATCGGTTTTGGTAATTGCTATAATGGGCAAAATGGGGACAAAAACTAAACTACATAAGGTAATGACTTTTATATCTGATGTAAGTGTTCGCTAACTATAAATTGAATATAGCCTCTAGTTGAATATGTTACATGTTACAAATCTGTCTCCAAGAATAAATGACAACTGTGTTCTGTAGTAAATCTGATCCTATAAGAACTCTTTAGGAAAAGCTACTTGATAATTAATGACATTAAGGTAAGATATTCCTCTCATCATATATAAATCTGTATGTGGAGATCATCTCCACATGTATACAAATATAATCCAGAGGAATATCCAGATATAGGTGCAATGAGCCACAAGCCCTAAAAAGTAAGGCCACTTTTAGTAAATTCTGAAGGAAAGCAAACAGAAAGTTGAGCACAAGTAAAGATGAGATACAGAAATCAACACAATTAGCTCAGAGCATGAAAAATACAAACTTATAATCAACCAAAGATCCATACACGAGTTTTCTTCACAACAAGTACAAATAAAATGATAATAGGTAAGACATCGAAACTTTGGAATGGAAACAGCAGAAAAGACAATTCTGAGCAGGAGAGTTAAACCATGAACAAGCACCTTACCATGTGTTTATCTTCTCTTGATGAACAACTGGAACTCCAAGACCCACATGTCCAGGAGAGTCTTCTGAGGAAAAAAACATACAACAGATATGAGCGTGTTCATTTCTTAAAGATGATTCTGTACACTTGGCTACATTGTGTTAGATGAAGTTGTTAACTGATGGTATTCAACTTCTTGTGTAAGTGATTTTTTTGGTGATTCTACACACTCTTCTCCCAAACTATGACATATTCTGCAAATTCTCACTCACTGTTCTACTTCAGAAAGGGAAAGCAATGTACTGGCCTAGCTTAGGAATAAAACAAATCCAAATCTCTATCTCTTTTGCTGCACTGATGCCCAGGTAATGACTCACATAATTGTCTACCTGAACTGAAACAGGTGTGGGAATGAGACACAAGGCAGAGAAATCCAACATCTCTCTCTGGTGCAAGACTAAGCTGTGCAAATGAGAATTAGGCTTCTTCATTTTCAGTTCAGACGTGCATATAAAAAGAACGTAAATCAAATGGATTCTTGTATTCTCTACCTAAATTTAGAGTGTGCAGAAATGAGAGGCTTCAATGGTTATTTAATAGGGGGATTGATATTGCTATAATTGTTCTAAATGGTTACTCTTTACCATTCCCTAATTTCAGAAATAATGTTAATTGAATGGAAAGAGGCAGGGTTCAGTTAGACTGGAGGCCTATTTCTCTAAACTTTCTACACAGGGCAGAAATTCTGGACAGGTTGGGAGGCATGCAAAGGCCCGAGAAAAAAATGTGCCACATACATAATAAAAAATCAATGTGCTTTTGGTGAACTACCATATAAAAATAAATAAAGTTGATGAGTTAAATATGTTATGTTTAACAATTGTGATGATTTCATAAATTTTATTAATTATCTTATTATTACTCATAAATCATATTTCTAGAAATGGATCAGATTGAAATTATAGTTATTTTGTCAGCAGGCTCTGGGAGGTATAAAGTAACATGCTATATATAATCCTCTTCCTCTAATGTAAGAAAATTGAATGAACAAATGAGTCCATGAAGTTAAGTGCAAAACCTCTACATCTGCATTTGTATGTCCAAAGGTTTTCTTTTCTAGACTACTATTGTTTTCATGGGTGTGTGTTTGTGTGTGTGTATTTACATGTGTTGGGTAAGTGTGTGTAATGTGTGTGCATGTATGCAGGTGGGGGTGGGTGTGATTCCTCTGTTTGTGTTGAGGTGTGTGTGTATGTGTGTGTGTGTGTATGTGTGTATGCACGCTTTCCCCACACGTGTGTGTGTGTGAGGTGCATATATGTTTATGTATCTTCTAGATGAATAATTTAAGTCTGTTTTATTATATTCACATCAACTTCTGTTTCAGCTTTTAGTTTGAATTTTCAAGTTTCATTCTAAAAACAATATATCAAAATCATTCCACTCACAGGTTAATTTAAAAAATCAGCTCTCCTGAAATATTCATACACTTTACTAAAATTATACAGATGAATGGCTTGGCAACCATCACTTTCTATCTCTGCTGTTTTATCTACACAGCAAGCTTTGGGATGAGGTTAAACCTATGCATTCCTATTCTTTTGCATGTGGTCCTTTACATGCAATGCATGAATGATGCTGAACTCCAACCCACCGCAATGCTACCTAATTCACATAACTTCAGGTGGATGTTTCTCAAAGGCTGCAATAAGGACTCTTATCAGAAATCTTATCACTTCATATTGCATTGCCATTTTCCTTTATAGGACCTCAATTCTTTGCCATATTCCTTTTCATTGTACCTCTGAACTTTTCCCACAGTTATATTTCCATCGTTCCTCTGTAACTGATCTTGCCTCTCCTCTTCTTTTTTTGAAGCTTCTTTTGGTAGCGGGAGACTAACCTCCTGGGACTAAATGGGAGACAAATATGTTAGGCATGGTCCAGTAAAATCTTAGCAGTCCTGTTCTCTGCTTAAGCTTGCTCAGGAATGATGCAAATTCCTTCCCCTTCATGAATTTACTGTGACTCTGTGGTAACTACAATTTACAGATTTTACAACAGGGTGAGCCTAAAGCCTAAAGTAACAATAATTGAAAATTCGAATATCAAACTATGTTATTATTTTTAAAAATTATATTTTATCTGTTTTGCTAATTGCTATAATGGGAAAAGT
Organism: Apodemus sylvaticus; assembly: GCF_947179515.1. Lineage (NCBI taxonomy): Eukaryota > Metazoa > Chordata > Mammalia > Rodentia > Muridae > Apodemus > Apodemus sylvaticus. The sequence continues at coordinate 80,392,373 of NC_067485.1, read as the reverse complement.
GGGGAGGAAAATTAAACTACATAAGGTAATCACTTTTATATCTCATGTAAGAGTTCACTGAGGATAAATTGAATATAGCTCTAGTTGAATATGTTGCATGTTATAAATCTGTCTCCAAGAATAAATGACTACTGCGTTCTGTAGTAACGTTTATCCCATAAGAACTCTTTAGGAAAAGCTACTTGATGATTAATAACATCAAGGTAAGATATTCCTCTCATCACATGTAAATCTACATGTGGAGAAGTTAATCTCCACATATATACAAATAACCAAGGTATTATAAAATTAACGGCTACATCATTTGGGGGAGTTGAGAGCTGTGTTGTTTGTCTGGTTTTTTTTGCCTATTTGGTTGAGACAAGATGTCTTTGTGCAGCCCTGGCTATCCTGAATCTGTCTCTGCAGAGCAGGATGTCCTCAAATTCGGAGAGCTGCCTATCTCCTCTGCCTTGGTGCTGAGATAAAAGTGCTGTGTCAGCACTTCTACCTCAAAGGTAGGGTGTTTTACAGAGAAAAGCTTTGGAAAACAACACACAGTAAATCAGAATAATCCAGAGAAATATCCAGTATAGCTGCAATGATGCACAATCCCTAAAAAGTAAGGCCACTTTTAGTAAATGCTGAAGGAAATGAAACTGAAAGTCCAGCACCAGGAAAGATGAGAGACAGAAATCAACACAATTAGCTTAGAGCATGAGAACCAGAAACTTATAATCAACCAAAGAACCATACACGAGTTTTCTTCACAACAATCCAAATAAAATGATGTCAGGTAAGACATCGAAACTTTGGAATGGAAACAGCAGAAAAGACAATTCTGAGCAGGAGAGTTAAACCATGAACAAGCACCTTACCATGTGTTTATCTTCTTTTGATGAACAACTGGAACTCCTGGATCCAGATGTCCTGGAGAGTCTTCAGAGGAAAAACATACAAAAGATATGGGTGTGTTCATGTCTAAAAGATAATTCTGTGCACTTGGCTATATTGTGTTAGATGAAGTTGTTTACTGATGGTATTCTTTTTTTGATATTTTTATTTTCTATATTCTTTGTTTACATTCCAAATGACTTCCCCTTTCCCGGATGCCCCCCTCCCCAAATGTCCCATAAACCTTCTTCTCTCCATCCATTCTCCGATCACCTCCCTCCTTTTTTTTCTCTGTTCTTGTATTCCCCTCCAATGCTACATCAATCCTTTCCAGGATCAGGACCTTCTCCATACTTCTTCATGGGAGTCATTTGTTATGCGATTTGTGTCTTGGGTATTCAGAGCTTCTGGACTAATTAATATCCACTTATCAGAGATTGCATTCCATGTGTAATCTTTTGTGACTGGGTTACCTCACTTAGGATGATATTTCCCAGATCAAACCATTTGCCTAAAAATTTTGTGAATTCATTGTTTCTAATTGCTGAGTAGTATTGCATTGTGTAAATATACCACATTTTCTGTATCCATTCCTCCTTTGAGGGGCATCTGGGTTCTTTCCAGCTTCTGGTATACAGCCATCTGAATACAGATGGTATTCTATTCTACTTATGGTTTTAGTGAACTTAGTGATTCTACACACACTTCTCCCAAACTGTGACATATTCAGCAAAGCCTCACTCACTGTTCTACTTCAGAAAGGGACAGCAATGTACTGGCCTAGCTTAAGAATAAAACAACTCCAAATCTCTATTTAATTTGCTGTACTGATGCCCAAGTAATGACTCACATAATTGTCTACCTGAACTAAAACAGGTGTGGTAATGAGACACAAGGCAAAGAAATCCCACACCTCTCCCTGGTGCAAGCCTAGGGTGTGCATCTTCATTTTCAGTTCAGACATGCATATAAAAAGAACAGAATTCAAATTGTTCCTTGTATCCACTACCTAAATTTAGAGGGTTAAGAAATGAGAGGCTTCAATAATTAATTAATAGGGGTTTTTGATATTGGTATAATTGTTCTAAATAGTTACTCTTTTCCAATCCCTAAATTCAGAAATAATGTTAATTGAATGGAAAGAGGCAGGGTTCAGTTAGACTGGAGGCCTATTTCTTTAAACTTTCTACACAGGGCAGAAATTCTAGACAGGGTCGGGGCATATGAATAAATGTCCTACATATGTAATGAAGAGCCCATGTGTATTTGGTGAATTACTGTATAAAAAGAATAAATAAAGGTGAGTAGTTCAAAGTTTTGTACTTATTGGTTGCGAGGATTTTAATAATTTTAATTATTTTGTTATTTCTCACAAATCATATTTCAAAAAACTGGTGAAATTGAACTCAAAGTTATTTTAAAGTCAGACCACTGGAAGTATAAAATGACATACTATTTATAATCCTTCTCCTCCACTATTGTGAGATGATTGGATGAACAAATAAGTCCATGAAGTTCATTGCAAAACGTCTACATCTGTACTTGTATGTCCAATAGTTTTCCTCTCGAAATTGATATTATTTTCCTGGGTGTGTATGTGTGTGTTTGTGTGTGGGTGGGTGTGTATGGTCTAAGTGTATATATACTATGTGTGTGCATGTTTATATGTGGGAATGTGGGTGTGTTTGTTTGATTAGTATGTAGGTGTGTCTGTGTCTCTGTGTGTGTTATGGTGTAAATGTGTACTATGTGTGGGCATGTATGTATATGTGTGTGTTTCTTGGGTGTGTTTCCATGTGTGTGTGTGTGTGTGTATTTGTATATGTGTGTGTGTGTATGCATATATGCCTATGTATCTCCTAGATGAACGATTTTAGGTAATCTTTTAGTTTCTATTTTATTATCTTCACATCATGTTCTGTTTCAACTTTTAGTTTTAGATTTTCTTGTTTCAGTCTAAGAATAATGTATTAAAATAATTCTACTCACAGGCCAATTTTAAAAAACTACAGCTACTGAATTTTCAGATACTTTACTAAAATTATTCAAATGAATGGCTTGGTAACCATCATTTCTAGCTGAGCTGTGTTCTCTATACAGCAAGCTTTGAGATAAGGTTAAAACTATGCATTCCTATTCTTATGCATGTGGTCCTAGAATATGCAAAGCATGCATAATTCTAAACTCCAACCCAGCATAAAATTACATAAATCAAATAACTTCAGGTGGAAATTTCCCAATGGCAGCACAAAGGACTCTTAAGAGAATTCCTATCGCTTCATATTGCACTGCTAATTTCCTTCATGGGCATTCAATTCTTTGCCATATTCCTTTCCATTGTACCTCTGAATATTATCATCAGTTCTCTTTCCATTTACCTCTGTAACTGATCTTGCCTCTCCTCTTCTTTTTTTGGAGCTTCTTTTGGTAGCAGGAGACTAAACTCCTGGGACTAAATGGAAGACAAATATGTTAGCCATGGTCCAGTAACATCCTGGCAGTACTGCTCTCTGCTCAAGTTTGCTCAGGAAATATGCAAATTTCTTCCCCTGTGTGTACTTACTGTGACTCTGTGGTCACTACAATTAACAGCTATTACAACAGGGTGGCCCTAAAGCCTTAAATAACAATAGTTAGCCATTCAAATATCAAAATATATTATTCTTTTTTAAAATATTTTATCTGTTATACAAATCGCATTAATGTGCAAAACAGGGAGAAAAATTAAACTACATTAGGAAATCACTTTTATCTATCATGTAAGATTTCATCGACTATAAATTAAATACAACCTCTAATACTACATATTATATATTAGAAATGTAGCTCCAAGAATAAATTACTACTCTGATGTTTAGTAAACTAAACCCCCTAAGATCTGTTTAGTAAAACCTACTTGATGATAAATAACATCAAGGTAAGATATTCCTCTCATCATATGTAAATGTACATGTGGATATTATCTTCCCATATGTACAAAAAAACCAAGGAAATATAAAATTAAGGGCTACATTTTTGGGGGAGTTGAGAGCTATGTTGTTTGTCTCTGTTTGCCTGTTTGGTTGAGACAAGGTTTCTTTCTGCAGCCCTGGTTATCCTGAATCTGTCTCTACAGAATAGGATGTTCTCAAATTCAAAGAGCTGCCAGTCTCCCCTGCCTCCATGCTGAGATAAAAGGGTTATATCAGCACTTCTGCCCTGAAGTTAAGCTGTTTTACAGAGAAAAGTATTGGAAAACAACACAGAGAAAAATCAGAAAAATCAAGAGAAATATCCAGACATGGGTGCAATGATGCACAATCTCTAAAAAGTAAGACCAATTTTGTAAATCCTGGAGGAATCGATACAGAAAGATGATCACAAGGAAACATGAGATGCAGAAATAAACATAATTAGCTCAGAGCATGAAAACCAGGACATTATAACCCACCAAAGAGCCATGCACTAGTTTTCTTCACAAAAAGTCAGAATAACTTGGTGACAGGTAAGACATTGAAACATTGGAATGGAAAAAGTACACAAATGCAATTCTGAGCAGGAGAGTTAACTCATCAACAAGCACTTTACCACGTGTTTATCTTCTCTTGATGAATAACTGGAACTCCTGGATCCAGATGTCCTGGAGTGCCTTCAGGGGAAAAAACATACAACTGATATGGGTGTGTTCATTTCTTAAAGATAATTCTGTTCACTTGGCTACTTTGTGTTAAATGAGGTTGTTTACTGATGGTATTCTACTTCTGGTTTAAGTGAATTTTTGGTGATTCTATACACACTTCAACCAAACTATGACATATTCAGCAAAGCCTCACTCACAGTTCTACTTTAGAAAGGGACAGCAATGTACTGGCCTAGTTTAAGAATAAAACAACTCCAAATCTCTATCTCATTGGCTGCACTGATGCCCAGGTAATAACTCACATAATTGTCTACCTGAATTGAAACAGGTGTGGGAATGAGACACAAGGCAGAGAAATCCAACACCTCTCCCTGGTACAAGCCTAGGGTGTGCATCTGAGAATTAGGCATCTTCATTTTCAGTTCAGACATGCATATAAAAAGAACAGAATTCAAATGGATCAATTTATTCACTACCTAAATTTAGAGTGTGCAGAAATGAGAGCCTTCAATGATTAATTAATAGGGTTTTTTAATATTGCTATATTTTTTCAAAACAGCTACTCTTAACCAATTTCCTCATTTCAGAAATATTGTAAATTGAATGGAAAGAGGCAGAGGTTCAGTTAGACTTGAGGCCTATTTCTCTAAACTTTCTACACAGGGCAGAAATTCTGAACAGGTTAGGAGGCATGTAAAGGCCATAGAATAAATGTGCTACATACATAATAGTATCAATGTGTATTTTCTGAACTAATGTATAAAAAGTAGAAATTAAGTTGAGGTGTTCAATGTTTTTGTTTAATATTTGTCAGGTTTTTAATAAATTTAATTATTTTATTATAACTCACAAATCATCTATCAAGAAATGGGTGAAATTGTACTTACAGTTATTTTATCATCAGGCTATTGGAGGTATAAAATAACATGCTATTTATAATCCTCTTCCACTAATGTGAGAAAATTGGATGAACAAATGAATCCATGAAGTTCAGTACGAAACCTCTACATCTGCATGTGTATGTTCAAGAGTTTTTTCTCTAGACTGATGTTATTTCCATGGGTGTGTTTATTTGATGAAAATCACAAAGAAATATCAAGGTCAGGCAGGAGTGAAGGGAAGCAGCCTGCAAGGCTCTCCCCTAGCCAAGGAGAGATAAGCCTTCCAAAAGACAAAAATGTGGTCCTAAATGTCTGCCCTGGGCTACGTGACAAGACCATAGTTCCCAGAAGCCTGGGATTAAGCTAGAAGATGACTCCAAATAGTCAGGTTAGCATTGCACAAGTCAACCTAGGTTCTATAGGTGTAATCACATTGTGAATTGAAAGGGTGCTTACTAATTTAAAGTGAGTTGATTTGGGGGATATAAGGATTAAATTTAATGACTTATGAAGGAAAATGAAGTCAACCTATTATACAGCCTGGGAGAAAAACAGGCACATCAAAGAGACAGGGAAAAGAGGAGGGCTGGATAACAACACATTAAGAAATTCAAGAATCAAGGGAGATAAGTGGTAAGAGCACAAGATTTGAAGCACCCCACCTCACCTCCACACCCATCCCACCTTCACAGAACAGTAGAATGTCTGCCAATAACAGAGATTATCAACTTCGATTTGTAAGACACCTTAAGGAGAAAGGTCAAAATACTAGTGACCAGCACTTGAAGGCATTGGCAGTTCCGACAGAGATACTTAGGAAAGCTGACACACCTTTCTACACATCTTTCCCAACCTGCCCTTTAGGCCTTGACTCCCACTCCCAATAACCATATTTGCAATTTTCTTTTTTAAAAATTATGTACACCTAATAAATAATAAATATTTATTATTAATTATTTGATTAATTAATAAATAATATTATTAAATAATAAATACATATTTGCTGTTAATTGTTAATAAATAATGAATACATATTGTTATCAATAATAGAAAGCTGGCTAGACTCACTTCCTAATCCAGGATGGCCAAGAAATCACACAAGTCTGCCTGCCTCTGTCTCCCATAGGCCAGGATTAATAATATGCACAACCACACCCAGCCATATTTACATTTTTTAAAGCAGAAACATGTGCCCGTTGGCCTGATGAATGAGAAGACATCAAGTCCTGTGATGCCTGTCTTATTTCCTGCCCCTGGAAGCAGTCTTGTGTTTACTGTGTCCATGCTGTTGGATGTGTCTGCTTGACTTAGGAACATTGTCAATTTTGTAATTATTTACTCCTTTACTTCTGATTAGCCCTCTAATTTCATTTTTCTCGGTGTAACTAGGTCAATGTGACATGTGGCTGAACAGAAAGAACTATAGGCTACCAAGGAATAAAGAGAATGAGAAAAGTGAGCTCTCCTAGGGGAAAGACATCAATCGGTTGTAATTAAATGGTCAGCCTTGAAAACACATATGAAAATAGCGTTATATGGACATATACCCACACACACGTGTGTGTGAATCTCTATGTGTATGTGTGTATGTGTGAGTGCAAGAACAATTTATAAACAAAGAGGCTAGACCTTTTAAAAGGATAAAGAATAGTGGTTAAGACCAGGACACAGCATAGTACAAAATGAAATACATAAAAATAAAATTTAAGTATTAATAAGTCTAAAGCATGGCAAGGAGTAAATTTTATAACTTCAAGACTAATTCCACGGTGTATTGTTTCAAAGGACTCCTGTTAGTTTTAATATCAAAGAAGTAGAGGTCAAACAACTTTAAAGTAGTGTACCATGAAATTATTCTTAAAATTACAGTGATTTCATAAACATCCAGCAAACCATAAAACACAATATTTTAGACACATAAATGTATTTACAATAATAAATCTTTTAAGATTGAAAAGTGATATTAAACTATAAATAAACAAGTACTGGCTATGATTTTAGAATTCTAAAAATGAAAGCAGATTCAAAGGTTTTGTTACATGTTTAGATTGACTGGTTTGGTCAAGATTCAACTGTGCCATTTTAACTGAAAGGACAAGAAGTGTTTAAATAAAACCTTTTGTAGAAATTTAATAATAATAATGAAAAAAAAGAAAAGAAAAGGACACCAGCCTAGAAATGAGACAAGAAAGTGTGCAAGACTTCCATGGATTCTACTTGAGATTCTGCATTCAATTTCCTGTCTCCAGCTCCAGACTTGGCTTCTGTTATAAACAGAAATGAACACTTTCCTGCTCTGACCTGGTTATTTTCAGGTTTTTATTACACCAATGTTGGGACACCCAGCCCTTTAGGTGGTAGTCTACCATGTATGGACAGCTTTTGAGAGCTAGGCACAAAATTGAGCAACCCCTTATCTTAGTGGGACTTCCTCTTCTCTGTCTGATTTGGAGAACCTGACCCCAGCATTCTCTTCTTAAAGGAAGGCACATAGACTTGTTGAGATTTAGGGTTCCACTTCCTTTCTCCTAATAAGAACCTGTACAGCAAGCAGTAGGGACTCCTGCTTTGCCTCTCCAGGCAAAGGTAGCATTCCTAGTACCTTAAGCTCCAGACACTATTTCATACTGGAAATACCCACTCTCCTCCAAAAAAACTACATAGCCCTTCCACAACCCGCATAAAAGAGCTGCCTCACTGAAGCTCCTGTCACTCTGCCACAATCGCACTCTCTGACTTCCTCAAGACTGCCCACCAAACTGCAGCTCCACCAGCACTCATGGACTAGGAGCCAAGGACCCACAAAGAAGGAAGACATCTCAAGTACTAGTCACATACTGGTCAAAATACTAGTGAGCAGCACTTGAAGGCCCTGGCACTTCCCTCTGGGCTACTTAGGAAAACTGACACACCTTTCTCCACAGGATTCCCAACCTGCACCTAGGCCCTGACTCCCACTCCCAGTTACCTCTCATTGCTGTCTTTGTCATTCATGCCATTTTTTCCAAGTTCGAGCCTGTTCTGACCCGTGGCAACAGCACCCCAGAGAGAAGCCTTGTGGATCTTTCCAAAAGCTTTGTAGCTTTCCAGCTGTCTGGGGGAGCTGGGGCTAGTATCTTCCTGGCACTGCCACCCAGGGTCCTGAGAGGACCTCCTCTGGCTGGTGGAAGAGCCAGAGGAAGAATGTGGTGGACTCCAGAACTTGCTCATGGTAGAGCTCCCCACCCACCCACCCCGAGTCGCCCCGAGCCCTGCCCTCCCCCTTAGCTGTTGGTCACCCTCAGAACCAACACACTGTTATATATCAGAAAGGAAGCCAAGTGAGTTGTGTCAGCTTCACCACCACAACAAATTATCCACAAAGTATCCAAGTATCAAGCTCAGTAGGCCAGAGACCAGGCAGCCCAGGAACTCCAGTCAACTGAAGCCCACTGTTGCCAAGCAACGCATCAAAACACAGGCATGTGACCTCTGACCAATTGGAACGCCTAGATTCAACTACTATGATAGGCCTTCTCAGCCTGCTTGCTGTTTGTGCTCATGGCCTGATCTGGGAAACTGGATTACTAGCTCAATCTAGCTTTGCAACTGAGAGACCATGCATTTGCTGGGGACTGCTGGAGCCTGCTGGAGACTGCACTGGTTTAGTTTCCAAGAGCAGCTTCCTAAAACCTGTCAGTCAAGCTGCCTTTCTTTGACTTCCTTCACAAGGCCAAAAAAGTCACTGTGCCCTGACCATTGTCCATGGGGATTTAAGAGGAGCCATTAGGCTAGGATGATGACTTTGGAGACTCCAAAAGTAGCGACATCATTTTGGATTTTTTGAGTGTATTTGTTTCGATGGGTAGGTTTAGTTTGGTTTGGGGGGGGGGAAGGGAGGAAGGGTTTGTTTTTGTTGTCTTTTGATGTTGATTTGGGGATGTATTTATGATTCCAAGATAGGCTTTCACTAATAAAGAGCTGGCTAGACTCACTTCCTAATCCAGGATGGCCAAGAAATCACACAAGTCTGCCTGCCTCTGTCTCCCATAGGCCAGGATTAATAATATGCACAACCACAACCAGTCATATTTACATTTTTTAAAGCAGAAACATGTGCCCGTTGGCCTGATGAATGAGAAAACATCAAGTACTGTGATGCCTGTCTTATTTCCTGCCCCTGGAAGCAGTCTTGTGTTTACTGTGTCCATGCTGTTGGATGTGTCTGCTTGACTTAGGAACATTGTCAATTTTGTAATTATTTACTCCTTTACTTCTGATTAGCCCTCTAATTTCTTTTTTCTCGGTGTAACTAGGCCAATGTGACATGTGGCTGAACAGAAAGAACTATAGGCTACCAAGGAATAAAGAGAATGAGAAAAGTGAGCCCTCTTAGGGGAAAGACACCAATCGGTTTCAACTAAATGGTCAGCCTTGAAAACACACATGAAAATAGCGTTATATGGACTGTGGAAGTTTTATATATAGCAAAATATATACATTCAGACATATACCCACACACACACGTCTGTGTGAATCTGTATGTGTATGTGTGTATGTGTGAGTACAAGAACAATTTATAAACAAAGAGTCTAGAACTTTCAAAAGGATAAAGTATAGTGGTGAAGACCAAGACACAGCATAGTACAAAATGAAATACATAAAAATAAAATTTAAGTATTAATAAGTCTAAAGCATGGCAAGGAGTAAATATTATAATTTCAAGACTAATTCCACGGTGTATTGTTTCAAAGGACTCCTGTTAGCGTTAATATCAAAGAAGTAGAAGTCAAACAACTTTAAAGTAGTGTACCATGAAATTATTCTTAAAATTACAGTGATTTCATAAACATCCAGCAAACCATAAAACACAATAATTTTAGAGACATAAATGTATTTACAATAATAAATCTTTTAAGTTTGAAAAATGATATTAAACTATAAATAAACAAGTACTGGCTATGATTTTAGAATTCTACAAATGCAAGCAGATTCAAAGGTTTTGTTACATGTTTAGATTGGTTTGGTCAAGATTCAACTGTGCCATTTTAACTGAAAGGACAAGAAGTGTTTAAATAAAACCTTTTGTAGAAATTTCATAAAAATAATGAAAAGGAAAAGAAAAGAAAAGGACACCAGCCTAGAAATGAGACAAGAAAGTGTGCAAGTCTTCCATGGATTCTACTTGAGTTTCTGCATCCAATTTCCTGTCTCCAGCTCCAGCCTTGGCTTCCATTATAAACAGAAATGAACACTTTCCTGCTCTGACCTATGTTCAGGTTTTTATTACACCAATGTTGGGACGCCCAGCCCTTTAGGTGGTAGTCTACCATGCATGGACAGCTTTTGTGAGCTAGGCACAAAATTGAGCACCCCCTTGTTTTAGTGGGACTTCCTCTTCTCTGTCTGATTTGGAGAACCTGACCCCAGAATTCTCTTCTTAAAGGAAGTCACATAGACTTGTTGAGATTTAGGGTTCCACTTCCTTTCTCCTAATAAGAACCTGTACAGCAAGCACTAGGGACTCCTGCTTTGCCTCTCCAGGCAAAGGTAGCATTCCTAGTACCTTAAGCTCCAGACACTATTTCATACTGGAAATACCCACTCTCCTCCAAAAAAAAATACATAGCCCTTCCACAACCCGCATAAAAGAGCTGCCTCACTGAAGCTCCTGTCACTCTGCCACAATCGCACTCTCTGACTTCCTCAAGACTGCCCACCGAACTGCAGCTCCACCAGCACTCATGGACTAGGAGCCAAGGACCCACAAAGAAGGAAGACATCTCAAGTACTAGTCAAATACTGGTCAAAATACTAGTGAGCAGCACTTGAAGGCCTTGGCACTTCCCTCAGGGCTACTTAGGAAAACTGACACACCTTTCTCCACAGGATTCCCAACCTGCCCCTAGGCCCTGACTCCCACTCCCAGTTACCTCTCATTGCTGTCTTTGTCATTCATGCCATTTTTTCCAAGTTCGAGCCTGTTCTGACCCGTGGCAACAGCACCCCAGAGAGAAGCCTTGTGGATCTTTCCAAAAGCTTTGTAGCTTTCCAGCTGTCTGGGGGAGCTGGGGCTAGTACCTTCCTGGCACTGCCCCCCAGGGTCCTGAGAGGACCCCCTCTGGCTGGTGGAAGAGCCAGAGGAAGAATGTGGTGGACTCCAGAACTTGCTCATGGTAGAGCTCCCCACCCACCCACCCCGAGTCGCCCCGAGCCCTGCCCTCCCCCTTAGCTGTTGGTCACCCTCAGAACCAACACACTGTTATATATCAGAAAGGAAGCCAAGTGAGTTGTGTCAGCTTCACCACCACAACAAAGTATCCACAAAGTATCAAAGTATCAAGCTCAGTAGGCTAGAGACCAGGCAGCCCAGGAACTCCAGTCAACTGAAGCCCACTGTTGCCAAGCAACGCATCAAAACACAGGCATGTGACCTCTGACCAATTGGAACGCCTAGATTCAACTACTATGATAGGCCTTCTCAGCCTGCTTGCTGTTTGTGCTCATGGCCTGATCTGGGAAACTGGATTACTAGCTCAATCTAGCTTTGCAACTGAGAGACCATGCATTTGCTGGGGACTGCTGGAGCCTGCTGGAGACTGCACTGGTTTAGTTTCCAAGAGCAGTTTCCTAAAACCTGTCAGTCAAGCTGCCTTTCTTTGACTTCCTTCACAAGGCCAAAAAAGTCACTGTGCCCTGACCATTGTCCATGGGGATTTAAGAGGAGCCATTAGGCTAGGATGATGACTTTGGAGACTCCAAAAGTAGCGACATCATTTTGGATTTTTTGAGTGTATTTGTTTCGATGGGTGGGTTTAGTTTGGTTCGTGGGGGTGGGGGTGGGCAAGGGAGGAAGGGTTTGTTTTTGTTGTCTTTTGATGTTGATTTGGGGATGTATTTATGATTCCAAGATAGGCTTTCACTAATAAAGAGCTGGCTAGACTCGCTTCCTAATCCAGGATGGCCAAGAAATCACACAAGTCTGCCTGCCTCTGTCTCCCATAGGCCAGGATTAATAATATGCACAACCACACCCAGCCATATTTACATTTTTTAAAGCAGAAACATGTGCCCGTTGGCCTGATGAATGAGAAGACATCAAGTCCTGTGATGCCTGTCTTATTTCCTGCCCCTGGAAACAGTCTTGTGTTTATTGTGTCCATGCAGTTGGATGTGTCTGCTTGACTTAGGAACATTGTCAATTTTGTAATTATTTACTCCTTTACTTCTGATTAGCCCTCTAATTTCATTTTTCTCGGTGTAACTAGGCCAATGTGACATGTGGCTGAACAGAAAGAACTATAGGCTACCAAGGAATAAAGAGAATGAGAAAAGTGAGCCCTCTTAGGGGAAAGACACCAATCGGTTTCAACTAAATGGTCAGCCTTGAAAACACATATGAAAATAGCGTTATATGGACTGTGGAAGTTTTATATATAGCAAAATATATACATTCAGACATATACCCACACACACACACGTCTGTGTGAATCTGTATGTGTATGTGTGTATGTGTGAGTACAAGAACAATTTATAAACAAAGAGGCTAGAACTTTCAAAAGGATAAAGTATAGTGGTGAAGACCAAGACACAGCATAGTACAAAATGAAATACATAAAAATAAAATTTAAGTATTAATAAGTCTAAAGCATGGCAAGGAGTAAATATTATAACTTCATGACTAATTCCACGGTGTATTGTTTCAAAGGACTCCTGTTAGCGTTAATATCAAAGAAGTAGAAGTCAAACAACTTTAAAGTAGTGTACCATGAAATTATTCTTAAAATTACAGTGATTTCATAAACATCCAGCAAACCATAAAACACAATAATTTTAGAGACATAAATGTATTTACAATAATAAATCTTTTATGTTTGAAAAATGATATTAAACTATAAATAAACAAGTACTGGCTATGATTTTAGAATTCTACAAATGCAAGCAGATTCAAAGGTTTTGTTACATTTTTAGATTGACTGGTTTGGTCAAGATTCAACTGTGCCATTTTAACTGAAAGGACAAGAAGTGTTTAAATAAAACCTTTTGTAGAAATTTCATAAAAATAATGAAAAAGAAAAGAAAAGAAAAGGACACCAGCCTAGAAATGAGACAAGAAAGTGTGCAAGTCTTCCATGGATTCTACTTGAGTTTCTGCATCCAATTTCCTATCTCCAGCTCCAGCCTTGGCTTGTGTTATAAACAGAAATGAACACTTTCCTGCTCTGACCTGGTTATTTTCAGGTTTTTATTACACCAATGTTGGGACGCCCAGCCCTTTAGGTGGTAATCTTCCATGCATGGACAGCTTTTGTGAGCTAGGCACAAAATTGAGCACCCCCTTATCTTAGTGGGACTTCCTCTTCTCTGTCTGATTTGGAGAACCTGACCCCAGCATTCTCTTCTTAAAGGAAGTCACATAGACTTGTTGAGATTTAGGGTTCCACTTCCTTTCTCCTAATAAGAACCTGTACAGCAAGCACTAGGGACTCCTGCTTTGCCTCTCCAGGCAAAGGAAGCATTCCTAGTACCTTAAGCTCCAGACACTATTTCATACTGGAAATACCCACTCTCCTCCAAAAATCTACATAGCCCTTCCACAACCCGCATAAAAGAGCTGCCTCACTGAAGCTCCTGTCACTCTGCCACAATCGCACTCTCTGACTTCCTCAAGACTGCCCACCAAACTGCAGCTCCACCAGCACTCATGGACTAGGAGCCAAGGACCCACAAAGAAGGAAGACATCTAAAGGACTAGTCAAATACTGGTCAAAATACTAGTGAGCAGCACCTGAAGGCCTTGGCACTTCCCTCAGGGCTACTTAGGAAAACTGACACACCTTTCTCCACAGGATTCCCAACCTGCACCTAGGCCCTGACTCCCACTCCCAGTTACCTCTCATTGCTGTCTTTGTCATTCATGCCATTTTTTCCAAGTTCGAGCCTGTTCTGACCAGTGGCAATAGCACCCCCCAGAGAAGCCTTGTGGATCTTTCCAAAAGCTTTGTAGCTTTCCAGCTGTCTGGGGGAGCTGGGGCTAGTACCTTCCTGGCACTGTCCCCCAGGGTCCTGAGAGGACCTCCTCTGGCTGGTGGAAGAGCCAGAGGAAGAATGTGGTGGACTCCAGAACTTGCTCATGGTAGAGCTCCCCACCCACCCACCCCGAGTCGCCCCGAGCCCTGCCCTCCCCCTTAGCTGTTGGTCACCCTCAGAGCCAACACACTGTTATATATCAGAAAGGAAGCCAAGTGAGTTGTGTCAGCTTCACCACCACAACAAAGTATCCACAAAGTATCAAAGTATCAAGCTCAGTAGGCTAGAGACCAGGCAGCCCAGGAACTCCAGTCAACTGAAGCCCACTGTTGCCAAGCAACGCATCAAAACACAGGCATGTGACCTCTGACCAATTGGAACGCCTAGATTCAACTACTATGATAGGCCTTCTCAGCCTGCTTGCTGTTTGTGCTCATGGCCTGATCTGGGAAACTGGATTACTAGCTCAATCTAGCTTTGCAACTGAGAGACCATGCATTTGCTGGGGACTGCTGGTGCCTGCTGGAGACTGCACTGGTTTAGTTTCCAAGAGCAGTTTCCTAAAACCTGTCAGTCAAGCTGCCTTTCTTTGAGTTCCTTCACAAGGCCAAAAAAGTCACTGTGCCCTGACCATTGTCCATGGGGATTTAAGAGGAGCCATTAGGCTAGGATGATGACTTTGGAGACTCCAAAAGTAGCGACATCATTTTGGATTTTTTGAGTGTATTTGTTTCGATGGGTGGGTTTAGTTTGGTTCGTGGTGTGGGGGGTGGGCAAGGGGGGAAGGGTTTGTTTTTGTTGTCTTTTGATGTTGATTTGGGGATGTATTTATGATTCCAAGATAGGCTTTCACTAATAAAGAGCTGGCTAGACTCACTTCCTAATCCAGGATGGCCAAGAAATCACACAAGTCTGCCTGCCTCTGTCTCCCATAGGCCAGGATTAATAATATGCACAACCACACCCAGCCATATTTACATTTTTTAAAGCAGAAACATGTGCCCGTTGGCCTGATGAATGAGAAAACATCAAGTCCTGTGATGCCTGTCTTATTTCCTGCCCCTGGAAGCAGTCTTGTGTTTACTGTGTCCATGCTGTTGGATGTGTCTGCTTGACTTAGGAACATTGTCAATTTTGTAATTATTTACTCCTTTACTTCTGATTAGCCCTCTAATTTCGTTTTTCTCGGTGTAACTAGGCCAATGTGACATGTGGCTGAACAGAAAGAACTATAGGCTACCAAGGAATAAAGAGAATGAGAAAAGTGAGCCCTCTTAGGGGAAAGATACCAATCGGTTTCAACTAAATGGTCAGCCTTGAAAACACATATGAAAATAGCGTTATATGGACTGTGGAAGTTTTATATATAGCAAAATATATACATTCAGACATATACCCACACACACGTCTGTGTGAATCTGTATGTGTATGTGTGTATGTGTGAGTACAAGAACAATTTATAAACAAAGAGGCTAGAACTTTCAAAAGGATAAAGTATAGTGGTGAAGACCAGGACAGAACATAGTACAAAATGAAATACATAAAAATAAAATTTAAGTATTAATAAGTCTAAAGCATGGCAAGGAGTAAATATTATAACTTCAAGACTAATTCCACGGTGTATTGTTTCAAAGGACTCCTGTTAGCGTTAATATCAAAGAAGTAGAAGTCAAACAACTTTAAAGTAGTATACCATGAAATTATTCTTAAAATTACAGTGATTTCATAAACATCCAGCAAACCATAAAACACAATAATTTTTAGAGACATAAATGTATTTACAATAATAAGTCTTTTAAGTTTCAAAAATGATATTAAACTATAAATAAACAAGTACTGGATATGATTTTAGAATTCTACAAATGCAAGCAGATTCAAAGGTTTTGTTGCATTTTTAGATTGACTGGTTTGGTCAAGATTCAACTGTGCCATTTTAACTGAAAGGACAAGAAGTGTTTAAATAAAACCTTTTGTAGAAATTTCATAAAAATAATGAAAAAGAAAAGAAAAGGACACCAGCCTAGAAATGAGACAAGAAAGTGTGCAAGTCTTCCATGGATTCTACTTGAGTTTCTGCATCCAATTTCCTGTCTCCAGCTCCATCCTTGGCTTCCGTTATAAACAGAAATGAACACTTTCCTGCTCTGACCTGGTTATTTTCAGGTTTTTATTACACCGATGTTGGGAATCCCAGCCCTTTAGGTGGTAGTCTACCATGCATGGACAGCTTTTGTGAGCTAGGCACAAAATTGAGCACCCCCTTATCTTAGTGGGACTTCCTCTTCTCTGTCTGATTTGGAGAACCTGACCCCAGAATTCTCTTCTTAAAGGAAGTCACATAGACTTGTTGAGATTTAGGGTTCCATTTCCTTTCTCCTAATTAGAACCTGTACAGCAAGCACTAGGGACTCCTGCTTTGCCTCTCCAGGCAAAGGTAGCATTCCTAGTACCTTAAGCTCCAGACACTATTTCATACTGGAAATACCCACTCTCCTCCAAAAAAACTACATAGCCCTTCCACAACCCGCATAAAAGAGCTGCCTCACTGAAGCTCCTGTCACTCTGCCACAATCGCACTCTCTGACTTCCTCAAGACTGCCCACCAAACTGCAGCTCCACCAGCACTCATGGACTAGGAGCCAAGGACCCACAAAGAAGGAAGACATCTCAAGTACTAGTCAAATACTGGTCAAAATACTAGTGAGCAGCACTTGAAGGCCTTGGCACTTCCCTCAGGGCTACTTAGCAAAACTGACACACCTTTCTCCACAGGATTCCCAACCTGCCCCTAGGCCCTGACTCCCACTCCCAGTTACCTCTCATTGCTGTCTTTGTCATTCATGCCATTTTTTCCAAGTTCGAGCCTGTTCTGACCCGTGGCAACAGCACCCCAGAGAGAAGCCTTGTGGATCTTTCCAAAAGCTTTGTAGCTTTCCAGCTGTCTGGGGGAGCTGGGGCTAGTACCTTCCTGGCACTGCCCCCCAGGGTCCTGAGAGGACCCCCTCTGGCTGGTGGAAGAGCCAGAGGAAGAATGTGGTGGACTCCAGAACTTGCTCATGGTAGAGCTCCCCACCCACCCACCCCGAGTCGCCCCGAGCCCTGCCCTCCCCCTTAGCTGTTGGTCACCCTCAGAACCAACACACTGTTATATATCAGAAAGGAAGCCAAGTGAGTTGTGTCAGCTTCACCACCACAACAAAGTATCCACAAAGTATCAAAGTATCAAGCTCAGTAGGCCAGAGACCAGGCAGCCCAGGAACTCCAGTCAACTGAAGCCCACTGTTGCCAAGCAACGCATCAAAACACAGGCATGTGACCTCTGACCAATTGGAACGCCTAGATTCAACTACTATGATAGGCCTTCTCAGCCTGCTTGCTGTTTGTGCTCATGGCCTGATCTGGGAAACTGGATTACTAGCTCAATCTAGCTTTGCAACTGAGAGACCATGCATTTGCTGGGGACTGCTGGAGCCTGCTGGAGACTGCACTGGTTTAGTTTCCAAGAGCAGTTTCCTAAAACCTGTCAGTCAAGCTGCCTTTCTTTGACTTCCTTCACAAGGCCAAAAAAGTCACTGTGCCCTGACCATTGTCCATGGGGATTTAAGAGGAGCCATTAGGCTAGGATGATGACTTTGGAGACTCCAAAAGTAGCGACATCATTTTGGATTTTTTAGTGTATTTGTTTCAATGGGTTGGTTTAGATTTGCGGTTGGGGAGTGTCCGAGGGGGGAAGGGGTTGTTTTTGTTGTCTTTTGGTGTGAAAGGATAGAAAATAATATGACGTAACTCTAATGACCCCATGAAATCAGTTGTTTAAAATGCTATCTCGTTTTGTTAGAAACTAGGTAAATGGTCACATTCCAGAGCCTGCCCTTTGTTTAGGCCTAGCAGAAAAGCCTTGAATAGGTGATCCTGGCCCCATAAGGTAACTGGAAATGGGCTAAGCTTATCTTCTGTAAACTTAAGCCATTACCCCTAAGCAGGAGTTCACGCAGCTGTAGACATTATAGGAAACTAATTGGTCTTCTGAGCGCAGGCTCCGATAATTTATACTGATTGGCCTAAAAACTATGGAGTGGTACAAATCAATTGGCTCGCATTTCGCGGGCTCTCCATGCTAAGAAATGATTGGTTTGTGATTCGCAGGCTCTGTCGCAATTTGGCACTCGGGGTCCATAGTCCTCTAACCCTGCGTGGTGCACGGCTATGGAACCCAGAATTCTGGAAATAAAGAAATCCTCATGCTACTGCATTGAGACCATTTCTCGCGAGTGATTTGTGTGTAGCCTTCCAGGGTGTGGGGTGCTGGTGCTCATGTTAGTGTTAATATCAAAGAAGTTGTAGTCAAACTATTTAAAGTAGTAAGCCATAAAATTATTCTTAAAATTACAGTGATTTCATGAATATCCAGCAAATCATAAAAAACATTTTTAGAGACAAAAATGTATTTACAATAATACATTTATTATTGTAAATACATACTCACTGAAGCTCATCCTGGTAGTCAGTCATTCTGTCACAGCACTCTCTGACTTCCCCAACACTGCCCACCGAAGTTCAGCTCCTCCAGCATTCTTGGTGTAGGAGCCAATGACTCACCAACAACGAAGACCCACAAAGCAACAGAGCCATGTACACAGACAGGAAAACTATCTAAAAGCCCTCTCATTCTGATGTCTACAGGAAAAAAAAAACCCTCCTATGTTTACACATCTCACATTAGAGATTCCCTTAGGAATCTATAAACATCTGCAAATTGGAAAAGCATCAATGTGTGGGTCAAATAAACATCTTACCAGGATCTCACGGGAATTCTGCTTTATATTTCCTCATCACTGTTTTTCTCACAGTCTTCAATCTTAAGGGGCACCATTCTTGTTTATCCATTTACTAATAATTAATAAATACTTCAGCTTAAAAGAAAGCCTTCATTAGTACTACTATTTGATCTACATCTGCATTATTCACGATTTACAGTATGAGTTAGTGCTGCACCCCTCATTGGAGTCTCTTTCATTGTTACAGTACATGCACCACTTGTAAAACAAAAGTATTAATGAACAGATAAATGTCCTATATGTGGTGTTGATTCTGTTTGGTCATTAGCTGACAATGCTCTAACCTTAATATTTTGTGATTGTTGATCTTTGCTACATATATTTTAAAGTCTCCCAATTATCTTTACTGCTGTATACATGATTGCTATTTGCTGTGATGTTGTGTTTTCAGGTTAGCAAAATATGAAATTCTGTGAATGAAAATCCTTTGCTCTTAAGAAACAAAAAGCATCTTGGGTATTCCAAATTTTGGGACTAATATTCACTTATTAGCAAGTGCATACCATATGGGTTCTTTTGTGACTGGGTTACTTCACTCAGGATGATGTTTTCTAGCTCTATCCATTTGCCTAAGAGCTTCATGGATATTGTTTTTAATAGCTGAGTAGTACTCCACTGTGTAAATGTATCACATTTTTTGTATCCATTCCTCTGTTGAGGGATATCTGGGTTCTTTCCAGATTCTGGCTATTATAAATAGGGCTGCTATGAACATAGTGGAACATGTGTCCTTATTACATGTTGGAGCATCGTCTCGGTATATGAACAGGAGAGGTATAGCTAGGTCTTCAGGTAGTGCTATAATCAGTCCCAAGAGACTAGTTGTTTCACCTGGTCTTCTGAATAAACTGGAATCCCTGAAGAAGTAGGCTCCAACAAACATGCTGGCTGGCAAAGAAAAGTGAGTCTCCCTTCTTCCAAATGCCTCATTTAACCCTCTATCTGAAGGTGTGGTCCAGATTAAGGTGCTTTGTCCCAGTCTGTCCTTGAACTCAGAGATCTGCTTGCCTCATTCCCCAGGGATTGAAGGCCTGTGCTACCCACACATGAACCTAAGCTTTTCATGGCCTCTATACCTCAAGATCTCCATGTCAATATACAGGTCAGAATCCTGAGTCTTCCACCTTCAAGACCTGGATCACAGGTGTGCCCTTCATATCTGGACTATATAGGTCATTCCAGATGTAGTCAAGTGGACAAAGAGAAATAGCCATTACAGTGTTTATCACAGCAACAGAAACCTCACTATGGAAAGACCCTGAATGAGAATAAATCACTCACCTGCCTCAGTCCCTTGAGAGTGACCCTCCCATTGGCTATAACTTTTAAATCTAGTGTTTCCTGAAGGTCTAATTCACTAAAGTGGTGCTACTACCTTAGACACATTTCTGTCAAGTCTTGTGAGGATTACCCCTTTTGGTCCACTTGAAGGTGGCAAGGTTGTGCTGTGAGTCCAGCCTGCCTTGAAATCAAAGCAGCCTTTTTCCTGGGCTACAATGGCTCAACAGTGTCATCTATCCCCGAACTCACTTCACATGACAAATTTCCCCAGACATATAAGCAGGGTGAAAGCACTGACAAGAGTCATAGGTCATTCTCTAGAGGTGCCTCAGAGCTGGAAATGGGGAGGTGATCTTGTTGATTGGTCATCAGGTCATAGATGGAAGGCCCTAAATGGCATTTAAATATTGGAAAAAGGAGAGTGTGCCAGAGAGGGACTGGAGATCAGCTGTGACAACAAAGAGTGCCCAAGTAGTGGGAGATAGCATTGATGTTGGTGGCAATGACAGATAATTTTGAGGCAGTACCATGAGGATCTTAGGACTTGGAATGAGGAAAGCCAAAACAGTACTACCAGGATTTAAAATCCAGAGGGATTAAAGACACAAAATACTGCTAAGATCATACAAGGGGCCAAGGGAGCTAGAGTGGTCCAAACATGCCCAGAGAAGCCAATTAGTAGTACCATAAGCAAGGAAGTATGCATTAAATCTTCACTTATGACCCCAATTGTTTTAGGTTTTGTTTGGTTTGAGAATTTTTGCACAGAAATGTTGGCTAGGGAAAGCAGGTTTTGTTGAAGAAACTATGTGTGCCTCTACCTTCAGGGTTGAGGATTCCAGGACGACAATTGATCAAATTCTTATTCTCTATCATTTTGAAAATTTCAGCCTACACTCCTCTCAGATCCTTGCTCTCTGTCTGTTGAGAAACTGGATGAAGAATATATGGTGAGCCCCAGAGATGGTAGTCACTTAAACTGCAGTGTCCTGGGAAAAAGAACATTTTTGTCAGGGTATCCCAGTGCCAGGGAAAAGCTAACATTTTTTTCTTATCTACTTGAATCTAATAAAAAGATTGGATTTTCTTGAGTATGTATTTGATAGCTTCTATAAACCAACATTTGTTGGAGAATGTAGGGGTCCAAGTGTAAAGTGAATCATCTTATCCATCGACTAATGTGTGAATGTTAGCCCGTGCCCATTGGTTTTTGTTAAATTGGCACAAGCTTGAGTATTTTGGGGGAAGAAAAAAGAACTGGGTTGAGTGTATGTAAGGTTATGAGGCATTTTGATTGATTGATATCATTGGGCATGAAGTCATTGCTGTATATATGTATATAATTGTATAATATTCCACACTGTAAAGCAAACTAACACACAGTGCATAACCCAGTAAAAGACAACAGTCTGGAATCATTTGTTGTAATTCATATGATTCCAGCTATTATTTTTAAAGTGGAAAGGGTCTTTATTGGGGTATGGAGAGCTAATATCCATGAAAGGATTGAGCATTAGTCTCTAGCATGTGGTCCTGTTTTCTGAGGTTGTAGAAAGTCTGAAAAAATACAGTCTAGCAGAATAAAGTAGGACATAGTGAATAGAGGGACTACTAACTGTGTGTAACCATCTTCTTCAAGTCTCTACTGCTTCTCTAAGCTTGAGCCTATCCTGCCTTGAGGGAAGAAAATAAAGAAAACCCATAGGTTGTACCCAGCCATTATTGGTCCATTTCAGCTCTGACCTCAAAAGGAACCATTGTGAGGTCTCTTACTTGCCTAGTTACAGCTCTGGCTGAGAATGCCTCCTGTCCTTATAGTGCAGTTGTTCTTGCTAAGTTGTTTGTTTGTTTATTTGTTTAGTTGGTTGGCTCATTGGGTGTTTGGAAAGAACTTTGATTTCTAGGCTGGTAAGCCACTGAACTTGGATCTTTGTGAACTGTTGAATCTGAACACGGTGAGTTTTCTTCTGTATTCCTATGTTTCACTTTAGAGGGTTTTGCTTTCTGGATTTAAACTAAGTATCCCTCTCTTCCTGTATTTTCTTGGTTTGAAGACTTAATAGAGGAATTTTTATTTCCTTTGTTAATCATATTTTTACTCTATTTTACATTGTCATATTTTCCATGCCTTTATTCCTCTCACTAATTTTGAACAATAGTTTATAATAACTACACCACATGAACAATCTCACAGTGACATTTCCAGACATGTACATGAAGAACATTTCACACATTCCCCTTGCCTGTGCCTTACAAGTCCCTCAGTGTTTCTGTTTTCTCTTCATGCCCTTACTTTACAATTACAGTCTACAAAGATCCAGTTTTTTACTCTCAAGAACTTTCCATA
Organism: Apodemus sylvaticus; assembly: GCF_947179515.1. Taxonomy (NCBI): domain Eukaryota; kingdom Metazoa; phylum Chordata; class Mammalia; order Rodentia; family Muridae; genus Apodemus; species Apodemus sylvaticus. The sequence goes on along the minus strand of NC_067485.1, from coordinate 80,369,525 downwards.
GTGGGACATAACATACTAAGTCCCTTTATCTACTTTTGTCATTCTGTCTGCAGCTGTCATTCCATTGAATGGTTATCTTCTATCTTAAGGAAAGCAAATTTGGTTCTAAAGCTAGTGTGTTATCAGGCACAGGAGATGAGGGCAATAATGAATTTTGAAGCAAAGGATCAAGCATGTGTCCTTGAGTCCTGCTGCCAAAAGAGCTCAAAGATCATGTCCAGGAATTAAAACTGCCCTGTGCTGGAATTGTCTGTCCAGCACTCCTCAGGACCCACTCAAACATATGTCCATTTAGAGAAAGAGAGGGAATATTTTTACTGACAAGGAGTCTCCAAATTTTCAAACCTAGGCTTGAATAAAACTCCTTCCTCCAATCCTAAACTTTTCATCTGTTAGTGGAGTGGCAGTGGAGAGCAGAAAGTTCATTGTCCAGCAACAAAGACCCTTTTCGATTTTTTTCTTGATTTTCAAGGTGTTGCTTTGGAAGGAGGGTCTATCCTCTGTGACTCTCAAAAATCAAATATCTGATTAGAGACCTAGCAAGTAGGGCTTCGGTGCCCACGGCTGGACAGTACCTGTGCCTTCTCTCATTGTGTCAGGGTTTAGCCTGTTATAATAGGCAAATGGATGGAACTTCTATAGAAAGAGTCAAGCTGACTAAGGTAACCCAATCACAAAAGAACACACATGGTATGCACTCACTGAAGTATATATTAGTCCAAAACCTCAAAATAAACAAGTTATAATTCACAGACCACAGGAATCTCAAGAAGGGAGACTGAAGTGGGGGTGCTTTGGTTCCTCTGAGAAAGGGAACAAAACACTCACAGGAGCAATAAAAGAGACAAAGTGTGGAGCAGAGACTGAAGGAAAGGCCAAACAGAGATTGCCCTACCTGGGGATTCATCCTATAAACCGTCACCAAACACTGACACTATAATGAGTGACAAGAAGTACATACCAAAATGTTCGTGTCATGGTTGTCTCTGGGGGGCCCTGTCAGAGCTTTACACATACAGAGGCTGATGCTAGCAGCCAACCATTGGACTGAGCATGGAGTCCTGAATGGAGGAGTTGGAAGGTGGTGCAGAGGAACTGAAGGGGTTTACAGCCCCATGGGAAGAATAACAATGTTGGCCACCCAGATTCCCCAGAACTCCCAGGGATTAAACCATCAACCAAGGTGTATAAATGGTTATAGCCAAAAATGTGGCTGAGGAAAACCTTGTTGGGTATCATTGGAAGGAGTGGTCCTTAGAACACTGAAGGCTCAATAGATGCTCCAACAAAGGTAATAGAGAGGAGGGGGTATAAGGGTAATGAGGGGTTGGAAGGTGGGAATGGGTCGGGTGGAGGGGCATATACTTGGAGGAAGGGGTTGGGGGGTTTTCTGGGACGGGGCAAACTGGGAAAAGTTTTAGCATTTGAAATGTAAATGAAGATTATATTCAATAAAAAAAATAATTGCTAACCATTGTTTAGTATGGCTACATGTGCCTAATGTGTACACATGTGCTGCTTCCAGGTGACTATGAATATTTTATTAAGAGAGAATGTCCTCCTTGACCTCTACTAAACTGTAGTTCATTTCCTGTCTCATCTGCCACATAGCTGGTTCTGGGCGGGTCCTTTCTGCTTCCTTTAATGTGTAAAACCGATGAGTTCTGGTGAGAGGTGACAGTGGCATTCCTTCAAACACATGGAAATGGCTCACCACAGCCCTTGCACCTCAACCACTGATGTCACACTCCTTTGGATCTATGCACAATGTTTCTAACAGTTACCATTAGTTTTTGAAGCTTTAGATCATGTAGAAATCTAAAGCATTAGTTTCTCTTCATTTTTTCCCCTTGCACTGGTTTCCCCTTGCACCAAAAGGTTTCACGAGACAGGGTCTCCTAGAGTACAGGCTGTCCTCACCATTTTTGAGTAGATAAAAAGATTATTTCAACTGCTGAACCTCCTGCCTCCACTTTCATACATTTTATAATTACCATGGGTTCATCTTTATGAGACATTCCTGACATTCACTTTGTCTGATATCTGTCAGAATACCCTGAAGGACTCTTCTCAGTCTGGGCACAGGTAGCTTGATCATGTTTACATGTGTCCTGTGTCTCTGCGTTCTGCCAATTCCCCCTTCAAACTTCAATCTCAATTCAACAATAATAAAGTGTGGGGACTCATAAACACTAGAGGTTTGCTGCAGAGCCGAACATGTGGCCTTGATACACTGATCTCATAGTATTTCTTGACCATCTGGTACAGTTAGAGTTAGAAAGCATCCCTGGTACACAATCTTTTGGTTACTTGTTATTGCCTTGCTAACATCCAGATGTACAAGCAATCAATTTCTGTTGTTTATAAGGACAAAGACAAGGCCTGTGTTTGAATACAGAATGGCCTAAAGGGCCAGGATATGGAAGCATCTACTACATCAGTTGTTCATAGTTTTCTGGCTGACAGGTGTTTTCTTGCTCATTTGGAACATATCAGCTGGCTGTCTCTAGATCCAGAGCTTTGGTGAGAAGTCTCAGGCCTGAGGGGAACATGGGACCGAAGGTGTCATCCTCTCAGGCCCACATATATTTTTCTCATGCCTAGGGGCACCATGAAAAACAGTATTTGGTCACAACTACTAATATAGTCAGGAATTACCATCTTAAGCATCCATCAGTCTGAGTTTAAAGAAAGGCAAATAGAATACATTGATTGTAGACATGAATTATGACAAACTTATCATAAAGGCTGGTGTCCAAGCAAAAGCAAGACACTGTCCAACTACTTGTCAGTGAATATCAGAGTCTATAAACAAGGAAGGGTAAAGCTCTGGACCCTATTGTCATCCTTTTTTTTTTTTTTTTTTTTTTGGCTTGTTTGAGACAGGGTTTCTCTGTGAAGCCCTGGCTGTCCTGGAACTCACTCTCAAGACCAGGCTGGCCCCAAACTCAGATATCTGCCTGCCTCTGCCTCCCAAGTACTGGGATTAAAGGCATGCACCGCCATTGCCCGGCGCCTATTGTCATTCTTAGGATTTATTCTCTGCTTATTAATGAGGGAAGAGTTCTGGTTAATGTTTGGATGTCAAAAGTTCCACAGAGAAACCAGCATTTGGACACTGTTCCAACCAGGTGGTACCATTTGGGGGAAATTATGGCCCTTGGGGGCCTAGTAGGAAGAAGTGGGTCACTGGGCAACATTGGGGAGAGTCATTTGAGTAAACCAGATTCTCTAGTGCCCCAATGACCAAGACCAGCCTTCCTGTAATTGGAGACAGAAAGAGAGGAAAACCAGTGGGCTGTGCCCAGCCTCCACGGTTCTGTTTCTTGCTCTGATCTCACAAGGAACCATTATGACAACTGATAGATACCTGTCCACTTACAGCTCTGATTGAGGCTGCCTTGTATCCTTGCAGGTACAGAAGCTGTTGGTTGGTTGGAAACCAAGTGGAGTGTGAACATGCTGAGATTATGCTTGGACTTTCAAGAGCTGTTGGACCCTGACAGAGTATCTCTTCACTTTGGTGACTTGATTTGCACTTTTTAGTTTTGGATTTTGTATTTACTGGCTTAATTTGTGTGTTTACATTTCCATGTTTTTTCTTATCTTCCATTTTAATTTTCATTAATTCTTAACTTATGTTTTCTATGTTAGAATATTTTAAAAGATTTATTATTATATCTAAGTACACAGTAACTGTCTTCAGACACACCAGAAGAGGGCGTCAGATCTCATTACAGGTGGTTGTGATCTACCATGTGGTTGCTGGGGTTTGAACTCAGGTCCTTTGGAAGAGCAGTCAGTGCTCTTGACTGCTGAGCCATCTCTCCAGCCCAGAATATTTTATTGCCTTCATTTCATGTGTATGATTGTTTTGCCTCCATGTATATCTAAGTACCACGTCCCAGGTGACTTCTGTGGAGGTCAGAATAAGGAGTCAGATTTCCTGGATCAAAAGTGACAGGTAGTTGTGAGCCTCTTACCCCATCCCTAGAATTAAAACAATATATTCAAATAGTATAACCGGGTTGTTTAAGCAAACAAACTCTCACTAGAACTGCCTGTAGTTCCACTTCCAGAGAATCTGATTCCCTCTTCTGACCTGAAAGGTCATATTAATAAAATTATAAAGAAAGATTTGTATCACTATTTCAAATGTTGTATAGCAACTCTGAGTGTGTTCTATGGGAGTTCTTAGAGGCCACAGGTGGAGCATCTCCTAGAGCTGTAGTTAGGGTAATTGTGGGCCACCTGTCACTTGTTGGAAGATAGAGGCCTGTACTAATGCTCCCAAATATCTGCATGTCAGCTGTGGGCCAGAGGTCTTCACCACAGTTTTGATCTGTTTCACCAGCTCCCTTCTCATGGCTGCTTCTTCAGGACAAGGGGCCATGAAGTTATAAAAGTCAATTATCAACTCGTAAAGTCCCTGGATGTCTTCCCTGGCTGTACATGGCTCTTCCAAGGCCCCGGGCCACCTGGGCCCAGGCTCACCTATTCCACTCAGTGTGGCTGCACAGCTGCCTAAGGCGGGTAGTCCAGGCCTGAAGTGCTGGCCTTGTTTAACCCTTTCCGCTGGCACGGGTGACACTGGTGGTGCAGTGGGAAGCCAACATGTGTGGGGCCGAGTGGGCCTGGACACCCATGGGCAGGGCCATCAGGGAAGCTGAAGAAGGTGCAGCTGCTGCGGACATGGCTGAGCGAGGTGCTGCTGGAGGACTGTAACAAGCAGACCAGACTCTCCTCCCCAACTCTGCCTTGTATGATTAGGAAGAAGACAGTGACAGCGATGCGGACTTGTGCAGGAGCCATGTGCTATCCACCGCGGACCCGAGAGTGGTCAGCAGTGCATGGGGCAGTGCAGCAGGTCCATGCTCTGGTGTTGGGGACCAGGCGGCGGGGCACTGGCCCCAGGCCTCTGCTGCGGGTGCTTCAACCCCTCACATCTGCCGGCCTCCCTTTCCCCCTCTCTTCTCCCCTCTCCAGTTCTCTGGGCACAGCCACCAAGTTCAGCACTGGAAGTAGGACAGGAGGCCAAAGCCGCCCAGCCCATGCCCTGAGAGGTCTCCAAAATCTGCATCCACAGGGCATTGGTCAGCCCCTTCTGCTCTGGCTGGATCCATCCCCTGCGCTGCCTGTGGCACCCAAACCTATTGTGCCCTGTGCCAGCCATGAGGATGGACCTCCCTGGGCTACACTCCAGTGAGCAGGGATGGGTGTGGGTGGGTGAAAACTTAATTTTTCTATCAATTTGGGCCGCCATTTGAACATAACTATTGCCATCTCCAGGAAGCACTGTGAGGATATTGTATGTATCTAATTTTGTATATTTCTTTGGAAATATTGCATATCTTTGATGATTTATATGCCTTCTTTTAACACAACAAAATGAAATCATGCCAAGATGTTTGTAGATAATTGGAAATTAAAAACCAACACAAAACAGGTGTTCATAAATCTTAACAAAAAATTCAATTCATACTTTGAAAGTATATTTTCAAGAGAAATGGGCTTTCATTTGATCAAAGGACTTTTCCATTTTATAACTTACATGGCATAAAGCACTGGTAAGAACAACATTTCAAATTTGTTTTCCTTGATTCTGATTCTAATTATCCTCTTATAACTGAAATACTTTGCTTAACCACTGGAAGCTTAACAACCTACCCTGCTTGCCATGAACTCAGTGATGCTTTCAATATAAATTAGCTATCCTAGAAGCCTTGAACAAATCTGAGAAATGAACCAGAAACCAAATCATCCCTGTTGTTATGGTTCCTTACAACACAGGGTGCTTTATTCTGGATTATAATGGGGGTCAAATGCAAGAACAATCTGGCCCTGTCAATAAGAACAAGAATGGGGCTAGACATTTTATATAACTAGACTTGATAATATATATTCATCTCATAACATTATTTGAGAAACTAATAGTAATTTTTGAATCTTCATAAAAGTATGGCAAATTAAGACTTCGTTCAAATTCAAGGGTATGCCACATATTCTGTATTTGCCTGTAAAGAATGGAAAATGCTTTACCAAATGTTTGCAACATTTCTGACAGAAGTGTTCCTCGGATGCTTTTCTTGAGAGACATTATACACAGAAAGTGGATATTTTGGCAACACATATAACAGTATAAAAATAATTATTCCACATCTCCATATGCCATGGGAAGGAAAGCTTATTTCAGGTGAGTAAGAGCACAGAAGTATATACACTTAACTTGCAGCAGAGTTTTAAATTTTTGGTCCTCTACAACATGAACATTAATTGTGAACTGATGATGATGGCAAAGAAAGACAGGAGAGCATCTCCCCAACAGACAGCAAGTCATGGGAATAATTTATGGAAGTCCCAAAACTATGAATCACTAGGAAACACATCACTTGTGTACTATTTTTGTCCATATATCTAATAATGTAGAACCATGAGTAGCGTGCAGGTTTTTCTTTCCAAACTAATGGTTTTGATATGGTGAAGATTTATTTGATGCATACATGTTTATGACAAATATGTGCTTAAAAAATAGTAAGAATGCTATAAAAATGCTATTCTAGGATGCTATAGTAATGCTTAGAATGCTATAGTAAGGATGACACTTCTTTAGTCTGCCTAATTAATTTATCTTCCCTTGTAATATCCAGGGTATCTTGCGATGATTCAAGGAATATCATTCCTCAGGTTTCACTTAACATCAACATCTCAATTCCCGATAACAAAGGACTTTGAATATTTTTAAGTGCTTCTTTGCCTTTCAAGGTTCCTCTGTTGTGAATTTGTTTAGCTGTGTACCACCTATTTAATTAGGTTATTTGGGATTTTGAAGATTAATTTGTCGAGTTCTTCATATATTTTGTATATTAGCCTCCAGTAGGATGTAGAGTTAGTGAAGAATTTTCCCAATTTGTAGGTTGCTGATTTGTGCTAATGATGTCATCTTTTGCCTTACAGAACCTTTTCAGTTTCATGAGGTCCATTTATCAAATGTTGATCTTAGAACCTAAGCCATTGGTGTTCTGTTCTGGAATTTTCCCCCTGTGCCAATGAGTTTGAGGCTCTTTTCCACTTTCTCTTAGACTCAGTGTGTCTGATTTGATGTTGAGGACCTTGATCCACTTGCACTAGAGCTTTTTGCAAGGTGATAAATATGGATATATATTTGGACTCCTACATACAGACTAGTAGTTAGACCAGCACATTTTATTGTAGATATTTTCTTTTTTCCACTGTATGTTTTTTTGTTTGTTTGCTTATCAAAGATCAAGTGTCCATAAGTCTATGCATTTTCTTCTGGGTCTTCAATTAGATTCCGTTGATTGATTTCTCTGTACCTGTAACAATACCATGAGGTTAATATCACTATTTTTTTCAGCAAAGTTTAAGTCAAAGTGACCATGAGATTTTACCTCATTCTAATCAGGATGGCTAAGATCAACAGTTCAAGTGACAGCATATGCTGGGAAGGATGTAGAGAAAGAGGAACACTTGTCCATTGCTGGTGGGATTGCAAACTGGCACAACTACTCTGGAAATCAATCTGGTGATTCCTCAGAAAACAGGAAGTAGCTCCACCTGATGACCCAGCTATACCACTCTTGGCAATGTACCCAAAGGACTCCCCACCATACCACGAGGACACATACTCTACTGTGTTCAAAGCAGACTTATTTGTAATAGCCAGAGGCTATAAAAAACAGATGCCCCTCAACCAAAGAATGGATTCAGAAAATATTGTTCATTTACACATTTGAATACTATTCAGTTAATACAAATGAGAACATCATGAATTTGCATGCAAATGAATGGAACTAGAAAATATGCTGTATGAGGTAACTTGGACCCAAAAGGACATGCATGCTATCCATAAGTGGATATTAGCCAAAAAGTACAGATTCAACCAAGTTAAACCATGATATGAACAAACTGCAAGAAAAAATATAGCATGATAATCTCATCAGATACTGAAAAAGCCTTTCACAATATACAACATTCCTTCATTTAAAAAGTATTAGGAATATCAGGGATACATTGCACATAGCTAAACATTCTCAAAGAAATATAGAACAACTCAGTAGCCAACATCAGACTAAAGGGAGAGAAAGTTAAAGCAATTAGATGAAAATCAGTGACATGAAAAAGCTGCTCACTCTTTCCTTACCAATTCAATATAGTACTTCAAGTACAAGCCATAACAAATAAGACAATTAAAGGAGATCAATGCAATTAACAACAGGAAAGGAAAAAGTCAAAGTATTCCTATTTCTGGATAATATGATTCTAAACATAATTGACCCCCAAAATTCTACCAGAGAACACCCCCTGTGGACAAACACCTTCAGCAAATTAGATGGATACAGCATAAACTCAAAGCAATCAGTAGTCTTCCTTTATACAACGAGTAAATGGGCCAAGAAAAAAAAATTAAGAAAAACACCCTTTGTGCTAGCCACAAAAATATAAAATATCTTGATGTAACTCTAATAAAGCAAGTTAAAGATCAGTATGGCAAGAAATTCAAGTGCCTGTAGAAAGAAATGGAAGAAGGTATCAGAAGATAAAAGAATCTCCCATGCTAATGGATAGGTAATTTTAATGTTGTGAAAATGGATATTTTACCAAGCAGTCTTCAGGTTCAATGCAATTCTCATCAAAAATCCCATTTTTATGGAACTTGAAAGAGCAAATCTCAACTCCATGTGGAAAATAATAAATTCAGGATAGACAACACAATCCTGAAAAATAAAGTAACTTCAGGAGAAATCACTATCTCTGACCTCAAACTGTGCTGCAGAGCAATAAGGTTAAAACTGCCTGGTGTTGGTATAGAAACAAAAGCGTGGCTACATGGTATCTAATCAAAGACTTAGAAAAAAATGCACAAACCTATGGAGACTTGATTTCTGATAATGATGCCAAAATCATAAAATGAAATATATTATGCATCTTTCACTAATGGTACTGGTCTAAATGGAGGTCTACATGTACAAAAATCAAAATACATCCATAATAATCACCATGCACAAAACTCAAGTCCAAGTGGATCAAGAACCACAAGATAAATCTGGATATGCCAAATGTCATAGTAGAAAAAGTAGGAAATAACCTTGAAAGTATTGACACAGGGGACAATTTCTTACACAGAACACCAGTGGCTCATGCTCTAAGATCAAAAATTGATAAATGGGACCGCATGAAACTACAAAGCTCTTTTAAGGCAAGGTAAACTGACACTAGGACAAATGGCAGGCTACAGATTCAGAAAGATTTTCACCAAACTTAATCTGACAGAAGGCTAATATTGAAAATTTGTAAAGGACTCAAGAAGCTAAACCCCAACAATACAAGTACTAAAATTTAAAACAATGGGATACAGAGCTAATGAGATTGTCATTAGAGGAATCTCAAATGATCAAGCAGCACTTACAGAAATGTTTAGCATTTTAGACATCAGGGAAAAGCAAATGCAAACAACTCTGAGATTCCATCTTACATCTGTCAGAATGGCTGAGGTAAAAAGTATTCAAGAGCTAGCACATGCTGGCAAGGATGTGGAGCAAGAGTAACATTTCTCCATTGCAGGTGGGATTGCAAACTGTTACAACCACTCTGGAAACCAGTTTGGTAGTTTGTCCAAAACTGGGAATACCTCAAGACCCAAATTTACTGCTTCTAGTCATATACCCAAACATGTTTCAGCATTCCACAAAGACATTTGCTCGGCTGTGTTCATGCCAATTTTATTTGAAATAAATAAGTGTAGGGAGGCCCAGGTGCTGTCTGTTTAAGTTCTTTGGTTGATAGTTCAGTCTCTGAGATCCCCAAAAGTCTACCTTAGTTGAATTATTGGTATTACTATCCCCTTATGGGCTACAATCATTCTTCCTATTCTTTCTGAAGAGGCCCCAAGATCTTCAGAGACTGGATAGAACCTAGGTGTTCCTCAACTTAAGAATGGACAAAAAAAATGTGGTAATTAAACAATGAAATACTATTCAGACATGAAAAACAAATACATTTTAAATTTTTCAGGGATAGATGGTTCTTGAGAATATCATCCTAAGTGAGGTACCCAGTTGCAAATGTATATGAACAGTATGTATACACTCATAATTGAATATTAGCCATAAAATGAAGGACACTCATGCTGCATTCCACAAATCCAAAGAGGCTAGACAGAAGGAGGGCACAAACAAGGATGCTTGAGACTCACTTGGAAGGAAGAATGGAGTAGTGGTGGAAGGTAGATGGAAGGAGGGAACATTGTGGGAGAGAATAATTGAAGGAGAGAGGGGGTTGGTGTGTTGAGGAATGTGGAGGGGGATGGGGGGTGTCAGAATTGCTATAAGAATTACTGTAAAATGCAAATTACTGGGTAGTGGGAAGGTAGGATGGATCTCCAGGAGAGACAAAGAAATGGGATAGGGGAAGAGCCCAAAAACAGTGGGGGTGCCCTTAGCAGTGACTCAAACATTTAGGATATAGAGTCTTAGGAGGCTGCCTCCTGTGGCCAGGCAGGATCTCCAGTCTGGCAATAGGGACACCAACCAACACACAAAACTTCTGAGAGAAAACTTGTCCTTTTTCCAAGAAGTAGAGGGACTGTGGATAGAGCAGAGATTGAGAGAACAGCCAACCAATAACCAGCCCAACTGGAAATGCATCTCATTTACAAGCACCACACCCTAACACTATTAATGATACTCTGTTATGCTTGCAGGCTAGAATCTAGCATGGCTGTGCATTATACGGCTCCAACAGCCAACTGACACACACAGATGCCCACAGCCAATTAGTGGAAGGAGCTTGGGGCCTCTTCAGAAAGAATAGGAAGTATTAAGAGGATAGTAATATCAACAATTCAACTAATGTGGACCTTTGGGGATCTCAGAGACTGAACCATGAACCAAAGAACTTAAACACACAGGACCTGGGCCTCCCTACACATATGTAGCAGATGTGCAGCTTGGTCTTTTTGTAGGTCCTAAACAACTGGAGTGGGGTCTATTCCAAAACGTGAGTTCTATACTTGGGATCTGTTCATCTAGCTGGGCTGCCTTCTCTGACCCCAGTGGAAAAGGAAGTACATAGCCGTGCAGAGCCTTGAAGAGCTGCTGGGAGATAGGGCGTGGACGAGGGACTGGAGTTGCCACAGCACAGTCCCACAGACTAGCGGTTGTGACACACCAGCAAGGCATGTTCTCAGTCTGGAAGTCTGTCAGGGTTAGAGTCTTGGCAGACTAAGTCTGGTGAGGACTTGACCCACAGATGGCTCCTCCTCTCTACAGCCTCGTGGGAGTGAAGGGTGTCCGGAGTTCACTGGGACCTCTCATAAGGGTGCTCATTCAGCTCGCAGAGTTCTGCCCTTTGCCTTGTCACCTCCCATGGCCTTATGTCCCAGTTCCATTCCCTCTGATCTTGATTTCACCACAGTGGGGCCTAGCATGCAACCCTGGCTCACACCCCCTCATATTGCCAAGATCCTCCACATCAGTGCCCAAGCTGACTGCTCAGGGGTGGGCTGTGGTGACTCCCCTAGGGATAAACTTCACAAAAGTCCCCAGGGTCACTGGCTCACACAGGCCTTCCCTCAGCCACCCACGTTCCCTCCAAAAGATAATGAATAGTTGTTTGCTGGGTATGGTCGCTCATGCCTTGTCCATACTCAGGAGGCCAAGGCAGATGGATCATAAGTTTGAGGCTAGCGTCAGCTAATTAGTGAGAGTCTGTCTCAGAAATTCCAAGAACCAAACAAAATACTAATATAAGGTTGTTGTACTAAGCCTCGACGTTCCGGGGTGTTTGGTACACAGGGTTACTGGGGTGGTGGGCTGTGACTAGATGCTCTGCTGATTTCTATTTGACTTCTCTCTTGCTTCTTCTTGCTTTTTGTCTCAGTCTGGATGTCCTGCCACGCCCCTCTCGCCTTAAAAATAGACCTGTGCAGGGTCCTTCTCTCTAACCTCATGAAAGGCATTATCTCTGATCCTGCATTCAGAGAGGAAGTGTCTTGGCAGGTGCAAGGCAGGGAAGGGGCTGCGGGTTGTCAGCACACCAGGGCCCAGGGTGTTTATTCTCACCCTCTCCCACTCCTTGAGGCCCATCTCTGAGCCCTCTCTGGGTCACCTGCTATTTGTACTAAGTTGGAAACCTGGTCCACATGCAGTTATCCTGTTTCCCACCAGAGCCTCGCACAGTCAGCCCATCAGTAAGACAGCACACATGATTCCATGCTCTGGAATTTAAACAGCTGTTACCACCTCTTTTAAAACATTGTGTTTTGCAAGTAGCCAGTCCATATTTCAATTTCAGTCTCTCTGTTCTTTCTAGCTTTTTATCACACACCAGAGATTTCTTTGCAAACACAACTACACCTCTGGCGCATCTTTGACAGGCTGGATTCTTCAGTCAACTACCTCCATGGCTCTTGGAGACCACAGAGGACAGAGGCAGGTCCTTACTGTGCAAACTCAGGTCCGCAGCACACACTATCACCAATTTCCTCGTTTGTCAATGTGTCTCCTTAGCAGCCTCAAGCTACAATATTGGGGGTTGGGTGTGAGGAATTAAACCATCCTTCAGTCATTCTTTGCTGTGCACACTGCCAGCAGTCTGCTCTACCCATGGGAAGCTTGGCTTTGAGCCTGTGGCAACAGAGCGGGCAGGGGCTGCGTGAGTAACTGGGCCTCTTGCAGATGTTCACTGGCTGCCACAGTGAACAGGGCACTCCCTGAGTAACGCTGTGTCCAGTGAGGAGCAGGACTAGACTCCACCTATAGTTTGAGGATTGCTGCAACTACTTTTACTCCAGTCAGGATCAAACAAACTCTCTGTGGCCCAGATATGCGACTGAGAAATGGCGGCTCACTGTTGTGTGAGCCCTTACTGTGTGTGGAGTTGTCTGATAATTCAGGATCGAGGTGCTCTAGTTAGGGTTTTATCAGGCTGAAGCAAGTAAGCACACCTGAGAATAGGAACCTCTGTTGGGAAAAATGCCTCTACCAGACGGCCCACTAGGCGAGTCTGTGGGGGCGCTTTCTTGATTGATGATTGATTCCAGAGGTCTTGGTTCCAGAGGTTTCAGTTCATCAGGACAGGGAGGGGCTCAAGTCTTGGTGGCCAGAAGTAGGAGGGGCTAGTAAGGAAGAAAGGAGAGAAGGGAGCGGAGGGGAGGAGTCAACACTGTGGGCTTTCCTCCTTGCCCCGCCCCTTTTCCCTCTGGCTCCCAGGCTGGAATAGCGCTGCCCACCACATTCTGGGACAGACTCCCCACCTTAGTCCTCTGTGGAAACGCCCTTATGTACACATCTAGAGTGCTTCCTTTGCTAACCTGATCAGCAATTTTCAGTCCAATTAAGTTAACAGTATTAACCATCACAGCAAGGCCAGCTCAGACTAGTACCAAAATACTGACCCCACCTCAAGCCAGAACTCAAAGCCTGGGCTTGCTTTCCCAGCACCTGCAGAGCAGTGGCTCATGACTGTCGGGAACTACAGTACCTGGGGATCCAGCGCCCTCTTCTGGCTTCCACTCACATTGCATGCACGTGGTTTCTCAGACACACAGAGGCAAACACACAAACATTAAAATAAAATTGTTTTCGAAAGCCAAGGCAATAATTAACACCAAGAAAAAAATCTGTAGAAGAAATGGGAAGTTGACATTTCCCCAGGCACAGCACAAACAGCAAGCGCTTGCTTAATCTAAGAGTGGGACGCACCCTGTTGGGAAGACCGGAAGGAGGTCAGGGAGGGGTGAGAGTAAAAACACCAGGTTCTCACATGCCTGCAGAGAAAACAAACAGGCAATATTATTACAGTGTCAACCCAGGAGAAAAACAAAGCAATGTCAACAACCCGCTGACCAGTGCAGCTCAATTATATACAATTATATGTATATAATTTTATATGTGCATATGTATATAAAATCCTGTGCATATGCATATTTGTACACATAAATGTATACATATATATCATATACATATACATGTTTACATATACATATACATAAGGGAGGGGTGGTGTCTCACTCCTGCAATCTCACTATCATTTTGGAAGCAGAGGCAGGAGGCTCCTACAAGCTCAAGGCCAGCTTAGCCAGGGCAACATCAAAGAGACCCAGCTGTACTCTGATGTCAGCCCCAGCTTGTTAAGAGCAGCAGCAGCAGAGGATTCCAGCCTCTGCCACGCCCCCTACATCCTATAAGCTGTGGACTGCCTCCCTCTTCTGCCAGGCCATATGTTTTAAAAGATCCCCTAAAAGGAACTACACCTGTATGTAGAGCAGGCATCAAGGGACTCAGGCTCATTGTCTGACACACACCATGCCCCAAGCTTCTGTAGGCAAAAGCCCTCCTCTCACTCGCCAGTTGGATGCCCTTGGTTTCAGGTCCCCCTCCACAGTCTCTGACAGACTTAAGTCCTTCACATACATGGCCGGCCACCTCCTCTGGCCTTACTATCTAACTCCTACCTGTTCTTCTGTCTCCAGTACTAAGAGCCTCAGAACCTTCTGGAAAAAAACAGTGTCTATTCCAAACACTTCCTCTTCACCCTGCTGGCAAGAAGGGATTCCCTTTGGAGGGATATGGGGCAGCTGAACCCACATGTGACCCTGGACAGATCCAATGCCTTGTTGGTCACATGCACTGTGATCTTGCAGGGAAGAGAATGCCACATATGACAGGCATGAACACATGGGTGATTCCTGCGAACAGGACAAACCAGCAGGCATCGTAGATCAGGAAGGCACGGTGAGGGCTGGCCAGATGGCTCAAGGGATAGAGGTGCTTGCCATCCGAGTCTATCCACTGAGTTTAATACCTGGACCCACCTGGTAGAGAGACCCAACCCCTGGCTGTGCTCTGCCTACACATGAGCAGAGCCTGTGTGCACACACACACATCTACATAAACAAAAATGCCTTAAAACAAGTAACAGATAAAACACACACACACAAAGGGTAGGAAGGAGTTGGCTTGATTGAATAATCCCCGATATAGCAGGGAAACTGAGTCCACAGCACAGGGCTAACCAGGAACAGCTCAGCCCCCTTGATGAGGAGGAGGCTCAATTTCTACCCACAAGAGCAGAGCAGGGAGCTGGCCCAGCTGTGGGAGGCTCCTGGCTACACCAGCATCCACAGGGCCTTCTCTATGAGCTTCCTTCCAGCCTTCCCCCAGTGGTGGATCTGCCTCCTTGTGGGACAGAATGGGCGCCCTGGGGCTTGCTTTATTTTAAGTGTCAATTTTGCTCTTCCCACCACCAGGGAACTTTTGGTTTCCAAGTTGCGGAGACTGGCAAAGTATGGGGAGAGATGTGTCCATCTGTGGCTGTCCCTCCCCTGCTGGGATGACTCCCCAGAACACACAGCAAAACCCCAACTCTCTCTGAGGCATTCAAGCCTTTCCTCTGTCCTCTCTCCCACAGCCCCTGTCCCCACCATCTTCAGCTAAGTAAGTTAGGCCAATTCTGTCTTAGAAGTGTCTTGAATCTCAGACTGGAGTATCTTCTGTAACTACAGACTCCCAACAACACAGGTCCTGGTCTTTGGGGGGTAAGGGGAAAGGCAGGGGAGGGGGAGGAGGGAGAGGGAGAAGAGGAAAGGGAGGAGGAAGAGGAGGGAGAGGGAGGAGGGGGAAGGGGAGGGGAGGAGGAAGAGGGAGAGGGAGGAGGGAGAAAGGGAGGGGAGCAGCTTGCCAATTGACTGCTGTTACATTTCTAGGCTCTGGAAATCTGACACATCCATAAAACAGTGATTTGACCAGTGTGGTGGCGGATACCTGAAAACCCAGCACAGGAGGATTGCTTTTAAGTTAGAAGTTAGCTTGACATACTGTAAGAGTCTCTTGGAAGACCCCCACTCAATAAGGCCACAGAGACCGGAATCACTGCAATCTTCAAGATTGCAGTTTATTGTTCCAGTGTACATGCAGGCATGAGGAGACTCTGAGCTCACAAAGCACACCCTTTTTAGAGCATTTTGGCGGGGAGTTCTAAGGTCACCTGAGTTGGACGACTGTGATTGGTTACCCTGGGCAACAATTAAAATTATTAGTCAACTCGAATGGGGAAGTTGTCTCTGCATTTGGCCTGGTCCTGCTCACCTTGAGGTATTTGTGGTATTTCAGGGCATTGTCTTTTTTGTAGTCACTTCCCTCTCTGGCCTCACCCTAGGCAGGGTGCTTCCCTTTAGGCCTTTTCCATACCTATCCTCCCCAGGAAATCCAGGGCAGAATGCAAAGTTTCTGTCCAGCTGTGAGCCCCAGTTCTTAGTCGTGGGGAGCTGGCCTGCTGTTTCTGACAGGGTTCTCAGAATACATAGGGAGTTCCAGACCAGCCTGGGCTACAGAGTGAGACCCTATCTAAAATAAAACCAAACCAGGCTGGGCAGTGGTGGCACAGCCTTTAATCCCAACACTTGGGAGGCAGAGGCAGGCAGATTTCTGAGTTTAAGGACAGCCTGGTCTACAGAGTGAGTTCCAGGACAGCCAGGGCTATACAGAGAAACCCTGACTTGGGGAAAAAATAAAATAAAATAAAGCCAAACCAAAACCCAAGCAACATGCCCACAGCAATGTGAATATTGTCCTGCTCACTGATTGTGTGAGAAAGAAAGGAACATGACAGGATACATCCAGTGTCCAATGGAATTGGGTGAGAGGGAGCGATGTGGACACGCCCTCAGCGCTCCTGTGCATGTGTGTGCATGTGCGTGTGCTCTCTCTCTCTCTCTCTCTCTCTCTCTCTCACACACACACACACACACACACACACACACACAGTCCCACCACCATCCTGCATGTCTGTGGCCCATGCTGAGTGCAGCAGGACAGGGACCAGGCTTGCTGAAGCCTCAGGTAGAACCCCGCCCACCTCTGTTCTTGCTGTTGTGTGGTCTTGACTGCACAGGGGCTGCACAGTGGACTGGCCATCCAGGGATGCAAACAAGGGTTTGACACTCTACAGAGCCTGGGCAGGGGGAGGCAGGAAGGAGCCTGAATCTAGTGGGGATCTTCATGAGAAATCACCCTATGGCAGACAGTACAGGGTTCAGAGAGGGATCGGGAGCTGCCAGGATGCACAGCACATGCAGAACCCATCCACAAACCAGACCTCACTTTTTCATGAGGATCCCATCTGGTCACATAGCTAAGGACCTGATCATCTCTAGGTGGTCCCAGCTCTTGGATTTGAGGGTATAGGACAGAGCTGTGTGTTACATGTGCTGTACAGTGAAATGGCCTAGGAGAAGTGTCCAGGGCTAGAGAGCCAGGTTCTGAAGGAATAGAGGGGACAGAGCTGCAAACCTCCCAAGGAGGCAGGTTAGAGGTTCACCAGGCACAGTGACTGGCTTAGAGGCAGAGAAGCCGGGACACAGCAGCTTCTGGGGCAATCTATGGCACTGAGGTGGAAAGAGCGACCTCCCAGCTTTCCTCCCATATCAGGAGGTCACAGAGCAGAGCCAGGTTCAGGACCCCTATGGGTATGGGGCAGGATGAGGGTCGTAGAGCTGGTCCCATCTGCCACCACCTTGAGCAGCTACCTGAATGTTCCCCAACTGGGCCAAGTCCCCAGCCATTCATCTTGCCCAGCTGTGTCTCTCCCTTCTGCCAGAAAAACCTGGCACCACTAAGGAGCAGCTGAGACACAGGGTTCCACTGTCTGCTTAGGTCCTGACTCAGTGGAGGTCACCATGGGTGGTGAAGTGTGGCTTTGGAGCTATGGAATTTTATGGTTAGTTCTGTGGTACCCGGTCACATCACAGTTAAGTAGTGAAAGGTTTTGTGTGTGCATTTGCGTCTCTTTGTGTACATGCCTAGGTGTGTCTGATTCCCTGGATTTATCTGTATCTGGTGCGTGCACATATGTGTACATGTGTTTATAGTTCCAGTCAGAAGGGCAAAGACCAAGTGTTACCTCAAAAAACCTGGAGCAGAATCAGTTCCCTGTAGTTATAAAGGAGGTATGAAGCATTCACACATGCATGCACACATATGCACATATGCTTGTGCAAGCTCATGTGTTCCTTGCAGTCATGAGGGCACTCTGCATACAGGCCTGTCCATACACAGTCACACATGTATGTATACATACATGCAAGCTCATGTTCTCTAGTCTGGGGAATTAAGGCACTTGTAGAGCCCAGATCAGCTAAGCCCCGAGTCTGAGGAATAAGCAACGAGGCCTGAATTGTGTAAGTGTGCACACATGTGTGTGCATGTATGTGTGTAAAGATGTGTGAGCGTGTGCATGTATATGTGTGTAAAGGTGAGAGAGTGTGCATGTGTGTGTGTTTTATATGTGTGGGCATACACTATGCACATATACATGGTTCATGTGTGTGTGGAGGCTGAGGTTAATGTGAAGAACTATCCCCCATCCATAGCCACCTTATTCATTGAGGCAGGATCTCCCAATCAAACCCAGAGCTCACTGATGTGGCTAGTCTTGCTAGCTGGGACCTGTCACCTTCTGAGGTTGGAATTAGAGGTCACCACACTGACCTAATATTTATGCATGATTTGGGGATCCAAACCCCAGATTGTGAACTACAACTCTGGCTCTCACACTTGCATGACAAATCCTTTAACCACTTGGCTGTTTCCCAAGCTTGACTTAGTTTGTTTAAAAGTATTTCAATGTAGCCAGCTTTTCTGATCAGAGCATGCACCTGGCTGGGCCCTGGTTTGCGGGTGGCCCTGCTCTGAGCTGGTGAGACCCTTCAGTCACTGCCTCAACAGTTCACTGTAGAAACTGCAGAATCGGGAACTGCAAGGAAGGGACTCGCAACCCTTAGCTCTAGTGCTCACTTGCTCCTGGCTTTCCCCTGCAGCACATGCCAGACACCGGGCTGTACTGGGTCGGATGTGCGGATGCACTGGGGGTGGGGGGTGGGGTTAGGCGGGCACATGTGTCCTGCCTCTTCTGCTTCATACAGCCTCACTTGGGCAACATGGCTTCAAAGATACTTTGTAATTTTTTGTGTGATATGTCTGTCTATGTGCATGGGAGAGCAGGTGCCCAAAGAGGCCAGAGGCAGTGGATCCCCTGGAATTGGAGTTATAGGCTGTTGGGAGCATACAAAATGTATGCTGGGAACCAACTGGGTCCCCTGGAAGTCCTCTTAACTGCTGACTCAGCTTCCCAGCATCCTCCAAGATGCCCCTAGTGGCTCCATAGCACTCTGCCTTCAGATTATATTCTTTCTTTCTTTTTCTTTTTTCCTTTCTTTCTTTTTTTCCTGTTATTTCGTAGGTTTTTTTTTTAAAGATTTATTTTTTTGCATGTGAGTACATTGTATTTGTCTTCAGACACACCATCAGCAGGCAACAGATCCCATTACAGATGGTTGTGAGCCACCATGTGGTTTCTGGGAATTGAACTCAGGACCTCTGGAAGAGCAGTCAGTGCTCTTAACCGCTGAGCCATCTGTCCAGCCTGGGTCATCTACTTTTTTTCCTTTCTTTTTTTTTTGGGGGGGGGGGTTACAAAAGCCCTTTCATACAGCCATTTTTAAACAAACCAAACCAAAAGGTTTACAAAAGAAAAGAAAAAGATACAGAAAAAGAATAACTTGCTTATGTCCCCAAGAGAAGAAAAAAATAAAGGGGACAGTACCAACATGCGCAACAATAAAGGGTTCTTTTCCTTATTTCTTAATACAAAATACAAGCAAAGGATACACATACTTAAAACAAAGTTCAGGAGCAGATAGCAGTCCTGGAAATCCTTCAATCGGAACAAGGCAGGAGTTTGTTGTTGCTGTTGTTTATGCAAATGCGTACATACCAGGATATGTAAATGTAGGAAATGAAGTATCACATCAGACCATCACATGAGTCTACCAATGCACATTGCATCTATAATTCATGAACGTGGTCAACAAAATCATGTTCATTTCAACTCAGTTTCATTTAAATTAAAAAAAAAAACCTTTAAATAAAGTGGTTACATTCAAACTTTAGCTTCCTTAGTACCATGCTGCAGATTTCAGCACTGCTAAGGTATTGCAAGAATGCCCAACCCTCTGTTGTCTAACCATGTATCAAGCCACACTGCAGTATGAAGAAAAGGATGCCAGGCTCTTAGCCATGGCCTAAGACAGTTTAGGCTAGCTTCCTGACCCTTTCTGCTCAGAACATGAAAGATTGAAGACTAAAATGGAGGAAGACTGGGAATTTTTAGAACTGGCAAATTAAGTCTAAAAGGTGAATGAAGACAAACTGATTGTGGCAGCTGGGCAACCTGGCAAAGTCTTATGCCTTGCAGGAATGAAGCATAAAAGGTTTGCTGCAATATGTTCATGGTACACGGACTATGTAGAGCTCTTATTTACAAATCTTGTAACAAATACTTCCAGAGGAAAAGGAAATAAATTCACTAACTTCCAGAATGACAAAGGTTTAATTGCCAGACATTTACAAACACACACTCACACATACCCACATCACACTTCAGGGTTTTATACATGTTATTTTTAGGGCATAACTGAGTACTATACTTCCCAACCCTCCATAAAAAGCAAAATCCAACCAAACAAAAAAACCCCCAAACCAACCAATTAAACAAAAACAACACCCCCCCAAATCAATTTATCCTCTCCCATGATCTAGAAAACCCCCCTCTCCCAATATACAAAGTATCCACCCAACTGTGATGCTCTACAGTCACGGAGCATGCTCAGATATCACCAGGTCATTCTGCATTGGCATGGTAACAGGTAGGTATATGGGATCCTCCTAGTGGTTAGCACAATCACACCACTGTGAATTAGGCTTTGAACAAAAGTATAATCTATGGATTTGATATTCAGAATTCAGAATCATGTATTTTCTTTTCTAAGACAAAGGGAAAAGGAGGTTCAAATAGCAACATGGCTATTGACAGTTTGACATCGCAATACAAAAACAAAACACCTTCCCCATCTTCAAGTAACTCAGCAGCTTCCTCCAGAGAGAAAATGACAATATTCTACCCTAAGAGCGACCAGCGGCTTTAACTTCCCCTCCCCTTTGGCTTGTTCCTGACCTCCATCTGCACACCGTGAAGTACTGAGCCTGCATTTCTTCCTACCCAGTCACAGGTGGGACTGTTTCTTGTGTAGCTTCTGGGGCTACTGGTAAAGAGAACTGTCCAAGCAGGCACTGATTCACAGCAGCAACAAACCTTTGTTTTCTTTTATTCAAGTCTGGTCTGGCAGGGGCCCCTAAACCTGAGTTTTGTTTACACTATTTCCCTCTCTAACCTGCCACCTACATGTTCCTGGACATAAAAATAAGAAAAGTCCATTTTAAAAAGTGTCACCTATCATGGTGACATTAATCCCAGCAGTGTGTGAGTGAGGGGTGGGAGAAAAAAGACTTTCAGAAAGACCACAAAGTGAAGCCAGGCCTCAAAAAAAGGTCAAGATCAGCTGAGTATATTCATCAAAAGTCCTTCTAGATCATAACCTCAAATTCCACTGATTTTTATGTGGAAGAAAATGCTATCTGAACTAGTACCATATATAAGCATTGAAGACAGGGGGAAAAAATCAGTTATTTTGAAAACAAAAAGCCATGAGTTTAAGATCAGTCAAGTATCAAGTTGAAGGCCAGCCTGGGGCACTCAAAATACTGGGGTTTCCGGTAAGGTCTAAGGACTCTCACTACCCTAGAAAAAGAAGCACTCATTCCACAACTTTCCCTTTGTAAGGTGGATATGGAGAGGGAGGTACTGAAAGCAGTTACGTGTCTCAGCAGATCTTTAAATAGACCCTTTGGGTCCTCTCTCCCAAACCCCATCAGCGGTGGAGGGTTAAAGCAGCAGTAAGTCGCCACTGGGCAACATGGAGGCTACCATTTCTGACAGGGGGAGACAAAGGCTTTACCCAGGGCCCGGAGAACTAGAATGTAGTGTTAGCTGAACTGCTACATCTATTAAAGAGGTAAATCTAGCCGAGCTTCCAACAGACAAGCACCTTCTAATGAATATTCCATTCCCGAGCACTGCAAATCAAGACAGTGAATACACTGCCGCTTCACTGTAGGCACACTCGAAAGAAAAGGAAAGAAAAGGGAGAGGAAGGCATGGAGGTGCCAAGGGCCAGGCATTATGAACACACCCTCGTGCCATCATTACACCTAACTGCTGAGCACCTGTTTCCAGTTGAGTCACATTAAATGTCTTCCTGTTTGCATGCATGGGATTTGAAGGAAGACCAGAGTGTTATAAACCACTAAAAAAAGTGAAAATAAAGGTCACTTAGAGCCCGTGTGATCACTTGAGAATTAGAAAACATATCTTCAATCTAATGAGTTGGTTTTAAAAGGGATTCTAAACAAGTCCAATCAGACACACCTTTTACACAAGTAACCTAAAAGATAGTATTATTTCTCAATAGGTAGATAAAATCAGAGATGCTAGTGCAGATTATTAAAGACACTGTTAAAAAATTGAGGCTTAAGTTGAAAGAGACCCTACCCACAAATTTTCATGAAACATAACCTAAAAGAAGCCCAGATGTCACTAGGAATGTAAGACTGAGTTATAAACCCCTAAAAGGGAGAGATGCCTGGTGGAAATGGGAGTCTCTTCTTTCCTCAAGGACCGATTCCTGAGCGAGCACGCCCACCACAGCAGACAGAATCCTCTGTCATATCCACGACACAGATCACAGTGCTGCATCCCACTACAGACCACAGCAATCCAACTGCTTATGTTCAAGTTTCTATTTTTGGCCATGTTAAAACTCTATCATTAGCAGTGCAGGGTTGAAATAACTCTCTGCCACTAGGTGTTTTATTTATTCATTTATTTATTTTAAAGCAGATCTAAGAATGTTCTTTAAAGTGTCTTAAAAACCAGAGTAAAAATATTTCTTAAATAACCCTTTGTCTTACGAACACCTATTAAGAAAATGACATCGTCTGAGACAAACATGTCACTTAAAAAACACAAAAGCAGAATACTGAGGAAGCAAATTTAGCTTAAGTGCAGAAAAATATACAGAAATTACTCCACTAAATCTTTAATTTAGTAGCATAATAGGACCCCTAATCTTTGCATCTGGTCTACTGGCGAATGAGACCTGAATGTGGAGGATCAAACCTATAGATGATCTGTCCTTGATGCTTTGCTAAGGTATCTAGACTGTTATCAATGGCACATAGGCACCCTAAAATACAGTTTGCTCATCCCATTGGGGCTCAGGCTCTTGCTTTAAAAAGAAACATGAATAGAAGGGAGGGGCCAGACCAACTAAGATGCAAACAAGCCCACAGTATGGAAGCAGAAGGAGGAGGAAGGTGTGAGGCTATGTCATTATCCTGTTACTATGAAGGAAAGATTTAAATATCAAAAGGAAACAACTGTTTCTATCCCCAAATAAAAATAGTATGGTTCATGGGTCCTCATTTCAATTATTTGTATTCATAAAGGATAAATCTCAATCTTTTGTATCTGAGCTTCACACTAACTCCAACTTTATTTGCTTAAAACTTTTAACATCATCAGCCTGCGAAAAAATGCACTGTGAGGTGTAGACTCATCTTGTCATTGAAATTCAAAGAAATCTCTTTTTAATTTTTGATCATTGGTAAAAACTTTACCCTAAAACAGGATGTATTTTAAAAACTTGAATCAATGAAAACATGAAAGAAATATGAAATTAAGACTGATTCTGGTGGCCCACTTTAAAAAAAAAAAGATCATTATGAAGACAAAAGAACCAATGGCTCTGAATCTCTTTGAGAATAACAAATATACTAAGTTCCAGGAACACCATTCCCTCCACACCCAAGGAAATAATCTGAGTACTGAGTTAACAATCCAGAATTCATGTTCGCCTCCCGACTGCTGTGTCACTAGTACAAATTTAAGAGTCATGATTCTTTTTGACATTTACAGTTTAAACATATAAGCTCATGTTAAATAACAACTTGTCTGTCAAAAGTACAGGAAAAGAAAGAACAATTATTTAATTAAAACCTTTTTAGTTTTTTGTTTTTGATTACTGTTCAAGATGCTGTTCTTTAGCAAAAAGCCGTTTCCATAGCGTCCACCTCAAATCTTATTGCTTTGCAGCCATGGCATTCCTTCCCTCCATTAAAAACACAATCCAGTGATTAATTGACATGGCTTTTGTAGGGGGAGGGGATTGGCAAAGAAAAGACTGAGACAAATTGGCAACTTAAACACGTAAGCATACAATGGGTTTGAGAGAGAAGAGATAGATGATAGAGAGGAAAACATTATTCTAGACAAATGAAATAGCACTGAAAGCCCAGGAGTCGAGCCACAGCCCAAACCGTGTCCTACGGAGGTTTCCTTTTCTGTTTCTAATACAACCTCTCCCCAAATATCACTTTTAATCTTCCCCGGAAGCGGCTTCATCTTCAGAGCCTTCGTCCCCAGACTTCTCGCGTGGGGGGCTCGCAGACGTCTTCTTTTCTGGAGGGCTTTCTGCTTCCTCATCCTCTTCTTTGGGAGAAGGAGTTTTCTCCTTCGATGTCTTTGATGCTGTGGGGCGACCCACTTTCCCTTTGCCTTTCTCTGGACTCGGTGTCACTGTAGCCTTTAGTCTGGGTTTGGGCATTTTCTTTTCTTTTCTCTCAGGTTTGGACTTCTTAACCATCTTTTTGTTTTTCTTTTTTGAACTGCCATAATCACTATCATCGTCGTCTTCCATTAGGAAATCTTCATCGCTGCCAGAATCTTTCTCCTGGAATGGCGCCTCATCATCTTCTTCTGGCTCTTCCTCACTGCCAACATCTTCCAAGAGCATCTCTCTCTGCTTAGAAGCTGCTTTAGATGCTGCCTGCCGTTGCTGGTGTACATTTTTATGATCATCTATTTCATCTTCACTGTCTTCTTTGTGTCTCTTGCTTTTCTTTTTTCTGGAGCCTGATCTTTCCTGAGTGCTTTCCTCCTGGGCGTCCATCTCATCATTGCTGTCCAGGATGTCACAGGGCTCACCCACCCCGGAGAGAGCCTCCTCCGCAGGAACCTGGGACACTTCCAAGCCACAAAGAGATTTTACTTCTTGTTGAACAGCGTTGGCCACGGCTTTCTTGACCCGACCAGACCTGACCACCGCCGGATCCGAGTTGGCATAGTCCGCCACGGTCACTCGGCCCGAGCAGGCGTCGTGGGCCCGGAACTTGAACTGCTTTCCTCTCTTGGGCATGATGACTGTGTCCGGACGAGGCCCGCCTAGCTGGCCGGGGCCCCGGGCCATGTCTCTGCCCCGAGAGCTGGCTCCCAGAGCCCCCGGGTCATCTGCTTTTAAGCCACTCTGTGTAATGGGAACTGCAGGACTTATTTTCATGCACCCCCTTTGCCCACTGTATGTTAATGAGGAGCGAAAGACCTGTGGTGTTTTCCCAAGATCAGATCTTTGCTCCCTAGAAATATGTGTCCACAAACTTGTGTGGTGCCTAAGTGTTCCTGTGCTACAACTTGCCTGGTGAGAACACAACCTGTCTAGGATTCAGTCAGAAAGAAACAGAAACAAACACAAGGGACTGGGAGCACCGCTCAGTTGATAAAGGACTGGGAGCACGGCTCAGTTGATAAAGGGCTGGGAGCACAGCTCAGTCAGTAAAGGGCTGGGAGCACAGCTCAGTCAGTAAAGGGCTGGGAGCACGGCTCAGTCAGTAAAGGGCTGGGAGCACCGCTCAGTTGATAAAGGGCTGGGAGCACGGCTCAGTCAGTAAAGGGCTGGGAGCACAGCTCAGTCAGTAAAGGGCTGGGAGCACGGCTCAGTCAGTAAAGGGCTTGCTAGGCCTGAGTTCAGATCCCCAGAACCTAAGTAAAAGGCTGAGCTCAGCGATGTTTGTAGCCTGGGTTCAGCAGCACGAGCACTTAATACTGGTGCTGAGGAGAGAGAGGCAAGCAGATACCAGGAGAAGCAGAATCAGTGAGCTTCTGGTCAGTGGAAACTAAAGTGGGTAAGGAAGACATATGTCAGCCTGTGTCCTCTGCACGCACACATGTGTATGCATGTGCACAGGCACTGAACAAGTACATACATACACATATAACACACACAGCAAGTACATGGACAGGAAACCATCTTCATAGTGGGTGAAGGGTGAATGGAGCCAAGCAGTGTGCGCCACCCACAGAGAGGCGCTCTTCCAGCCATCAGGAAGAGTGCACAAGAAGGGGTGAAGCTCCATGTGTGGGCGCCTACCTAGTGTGCATGAAGTCCTGGATTCAATGCCCAGCACTGCACAGACCCAGTGTGGTGGTGCAGCCTGGAACTTGGGAGCTTTAGGCAAGAGGATCAGAGTTCAAAGTCATCCTTAGTTACATATGGCGTCAGAGGCTAGCTTGGGCTACACAAAACCCTAACTTAAAAAACAAACTACAACAACAAAACAGCTTTTTTTTCCCCCTAAGCTCTGACAGGTATTCCAACAAGGCTGAACCTTGAAAGCATTATCTAGTGTCGGAACACAGCCAAAAGAACAACCCATGGTGAACGGTGTCTGGGGAACTGTGAGAGGCTGCAGGGGAGAGGCAGAGGGCTTTTACTTCAGCTGCACTTGGTTTCCTGCAGTGTTCTCAGAGTTGGTTTCATGCCTCCTGTGATAAACATTTACATTTGATCTGTATGACATGTTTATTCTTGTTGGACATCTGATCATAGCTACTGAACCCAATCTGGTCCCTGTGCCCAGAGTCTGCATATGGCCTTCTGCCTTGCTTGTGTGATTTCCCAGATATGATCAGCAGTATGTGCTAGACAATTGTGTTTAGATGGCTCTGTCCTGAGAAAGTTCTGAGAAAGGGCAGCTCTGTTGATATTTAGCATGTGCTTACTAGCATTGGCATTTATTTATATGTTTTTCTGATCAGGTTTTTCTGAACTCAGACAACCTTTCTTAGGTCATAGCTTTCTTTGTTTCATTCCTGTATAAAAAGTACTGAAACTGAAGTAAGATCGTCTGCAACACCAGACTGTAGTCACCCCATTCCTTCAGGTTCTCAGACCTCAGGTCCAGCCGAAAAGATCTGTAGAGGTCGGCCAGAAAGTCGACAATCGAGGCCACAGGTGTGTTTTTGGGTGTAGGAAGGGATCATCTAGAATAGCAAATTAAGAGAGAGAGAGAGAGAGAGAGAGAGAGAGAGAGAGAGAGAGAGAGAGAGAGAGAGAGAGAGAGAGAGCGCAGACTGGTGGGGTCTGCTGCAGGGGATGGGCACTTAATGGAGGGGAAAGTTATGCAAGAGCATGGCTGAGCTGATTCTTGCTGGATGCTGGCTTTGAGACAGTTAATTCAGCCTGGGATAGCAGCACTGGACTGTGACCCCAGAGCTTAGGAAGCTGAGTCAGGAAAATCAAAGTTTGAGGCTAGCCTGAGAACTATGTCAGGAAAACAGAACAAAATGAACCCTTCAAAAAGATACATAATTTTATGTTTCATGAGTTTCCCTTCCATGAAAGGCCTTTATTTTTAAAATAAAAATATTATTATTTTTTTTATTTTTAAAAAAGCCAGGCTTTTTTATAAATTATCCTGCTTTGCTCTAATTTCCTGTTCGTTTTGAGACCCAGGCACCCAAGGCTCTGCCATTCTTTAGATGGCTGCTCTTGGTCTCCACCTGCCTCTCTCCTCCCAACCCCCACTACTTGCTTGCTTTGTGCCTTGACCTATATTTGTCTGGGAAATGACTTTAGTCACTATGTGAGTCAGAATGGTTTTTGCCGAGGGATTTGGAGCTTATTTTTATGTTTAGATAATGTCCAAGAGGAACAAAGAACCCAGATAGCCAAGGCGATGTTTGGAGCATAGCCAAGCTCTTTGGAGATCCTACCACTGGGGATGAAAGGCAAGTGGGCACCATCCGAGGCCCCTGCGATCTTAATCCAATGAGGAAGGTTTATTTGTCTTCTTAAGCCACAGGCAAGAGAGGACATCTCTTGTGTTCTCAAAGATTCAGTAGTCATTTCCCCTTCTCCTTTACCCCCATTCCATGGGCCCTTAAAAGAGGTGGTGGGTCCCACTCTCTTCCCACTGCTCCCTTCAAATCACCCAAAAATTCAGGGTCACTACAGACAGGTAGAAAACACTTGGGCTGGAGAAATGGATCAGCTGTTAAGAGCACTGACTGTTCTTCCAAAGGTCATGAATTCAAATCCCAGCAACCACATGGTGGCTTACAAACATCTGTAATGAGGTCTGGTGTGTCTGAAGACAGCTACAGTGTACTTACATATAATAAATAAATCTTAAAAGAAAAGTCTTTAAATACCCACGGCCTCATCACTGTACCTCCAGGTGTCATGACCTAGGGCTCATTTCCTGCTAGTATGGGTAGTCAAGGGGTCTCATGTCAAAGGGTGACCACAGACCTTGAAGCTTGGATGCAAAGGTCAGAGTTTGCTTTTTCACACACAGGCACTCATACACACACACACACACACACACACACACACACACACACACACACATGAGAGAGAGAGAGAGAGAGAGAGAGAGAGAGAGAGAGAGAGAGAGAGAGAGATCCCAGAAAAACGAGCCCTGCACTGCATGTAAGATCTTCCAAGCCGTGTGCTTTGGCACTTGCTGAACAGCGTGTCTGCTTAAGTGCCTCTCACTACAGTGTCTGAACTCTGAATCCACTGGGCTTTCAGCAAGGGCTTTAACTTCTCACAAAGGAGGAGCCAATCGGGAAGAGCAACAAGCTCGCTACTATCTGCTGGTCCCCAATGCCTCCTGCCTACTCTGCTTCCTTGGGTGCTTGGCTGTGACCCGCCTCTGGCTCTCCTTAGAGTGCTGTTTGGCTGAGGTGGATCTGAGCCTCTAACACAGACTAGGGAGCATCCAAAGGCAGAAAGGCATCAGGAAGCGCAGTCCTACACTCTCCTCTGCACTCATTGGTGAGAATGGAGTCACCTGACTGTCCATGACCCAATCCGGGGCCTCACAGAATGTCCCTGTTGGTTCCACTCTAAAACTATGGCACCCTTCCCAATAGCAAGAGTATTGGTATTCTTATTTTATTGCTATTCATAGTCTTATTTAGGAAATTAGAAAAAATAACCTTAATACAAGCTAACATTTATGTAGTGATAAGTTTAGAGAAGTCATAAGAAAGTATTAACCTCAACACATTAAATTAAAACATCATGCATACCTATAATTGACAGGATGATTCATTCACTCATTCTTTCCTTCATTCATCCAACCACCTACAATTTGTTGCAGGGAATTAAAAAAATAACTCCAGAAGGAACTTTTGAAAATTAGGAAAATAAGAAAACTTTGGAATTACCATAGGCCAGAGGAAAGGCTTTTGTGATGATTGGAATTTGTCAATCATTCTTTGTTTTAAGTAGCTGAGGAACAATATGGTGCCATCTATGCTGGCAAAACCATTGTGAGTGACGAAATTGCACTCTTATAAAGTAGCATTTAATTTCAACCACAAAAGAATGTAGGGCTCAGTATCTAGGTCTAGGGAAGGGTTTGCAGGTGCTAGGTTGTGTAGCAAAGGTGGCAAGAAGTTCCTGAACTAGACCAGGAAGCAGGCTATCTTAGTTAGGGTTTTACTGCTGTGAACAGACACCATGACCCAAGCAACTCTTATAAGGGCAACATTTAATTGGAGCTTGCTTACAACTTCAGAGGTTCAGTCCATTATCATTAAGGATCAAACATGGCAGCATCCAGGCAGGCATGGAGGAACTGAGAGCTCTACATGTTCATCTGAAGGTCTCTAGGAGAAGACTGGTTCCTTAGGTAGCTGGGATGAGGGTCTCAAAGCCCATGCCTACAGTGACACACTTCCTCCAGCAATACCACACCACAGGGCCAAAGGTCCTAATAGTGCCACTCCTTGGACTGAGTATATCAAAACCACTATACATGACAAGGAGCTGGTGAGAAAAATAAACTGGAAGCCACAGAAAAGGACACCTTGACCCCAGATGGAACTAAATCTGGTAAAAAGTGAGCTATTTCTAGTACTTGACATAATGATGATTATGTCCATTACCATTTAAATATATGGATTTCTTCTTAAAACTTCTTCATCCACCTACAGGCAAACTGGAGCAGTTGTTGGTACTTTGGGGCTTGCTGTAAAAATAAATGAATAAAAGTTACAATTGCAAAAAAGGCTGGGGGAACAAAGGTAAAAATAAAAGGTAAGACCACCACAGAGAGAGGGAGGTTAAAATATTTCCTCTCCTTAGTAACAGAGATTCATTTCACCCTTAGGTGAACAGGTCTGGTAATTCAACAGACAGACCTGAAAGTAGGCCTGTCAGAAATGGAGGCTCTGGAGACAATGGAAACTGTGACCAACCTTGGAAAGCTAGGTTGGTCTTTCTGTCTTTCTGAAAGCTCTCTGCAGCTTCACTTTCCTCTTGTTAGCACTAAAAAAGACAAATCCATCATGTACATATCACTTTTGTTCCTGAAATGCATTTTAAAAAGACTTTTCTTTTTAAACGGTCATAAGAGTAAATGGAATGTCCTATAAAAGAACTTGTTTCACATTTATATATATCAGAGCATTCATCAGCAGGGATTTAGGTAAACTAAGAAACTGTCAAAGGCAGTTTGACTGCAGATTACTTCAAGATAACTCCAAAGGTCAGAGTCAGAGTTAATTCACACAGTAGCAGAGGAGAGGTGCTAGAACTGCCCAAGTTTATTCATACTTGGCACTCACATACTTGAATCTGTCAATGTGTCTACTTAAGTGAATATTGACAGGAAAATTCATAAAAAGAGACCTGTATTCATTAGAAAGTTAGATCTATACTTAGCTGAAATGGTAAAGTGTCAGCTTTATTTTAAGGAAATATAAAAAGAAGAAAGCAACACTGTAGCAAGAGAGAAATGTTAGCTGTGCCCAAGGTTTATTTTTTATTTTTATTTTTATTTTTTCTCTATTCTTTGTTAACATCCTGAATGCTTTCCCTGTTCCTGGTTTATTTTTTAAGAAAAGTTATTTTACTGCAGATACTTTGCAAAATTATGTCAAATTGACAGTCACATCCAAATGGTTCCATGAAGACTTTTTTCACTACATATTTGGGTGACCATCACTTTTATCAGTACCTTTTCTTTTGGGACTCTGTTAAACTTACATGTTTATTTGTTCATATAGTGCTGCTATAACATTTAGCTGGTCATGGTAGCATTGCTGGTATATGCCCAGCATGAATCTGGCAGAATCTTCAGGAGCTTGGGCTCTATGGAGCCTGCATCCATGTCTTTTGCTTCTTACACGTTCTCTGACTGTTGTGTCAATGTTTTCTATTCTATCTCCTGCACCTGAGTGTCTCTCTTCTATCTCTTGTATTTTGTTGGTGATGCTTGCTCCTATGACTCCTGATCTCTTTCCTAGATTTTCTATCTCCAGGTTTGTCTCCTGTCATGTTTCTTTATAGTGTAATTTCCATATTTAGATCCAGGATCATCTTGTTAAATTCCTTCTCCTGTTTGTTGTGTTTTCCTGTAGTTCTTTAAGGGATTTTTGTACTTCCTCTTTAAGAGCTTCTACCTGTTTACCTGTATTCTCTGGTATTTTTAAGGGAGTTATTTATGTCCTTCTTAAGTCCTTATGCTTGAGATTCTATGATCCTGGGTGTGTTACAGCACCTGTGAGTTAAGCTTATTCTGGATGTGTTGGTACTAGGTGTGGAGTTAGCACCTTTGTTGAAAACAAAAATCTGAGATAAAAGACCAGAAGGAAAATAAAAATTTAGGTCATATTCTTTTTTAGAATATTAAAAAAATAACCTTTATACAACTTAACATTTACTTAGTTATAGGTTTATAGGAATTATAAGAAAGTATTAACCTCAACACATTAAATTGTCATGTATAATAGTGTTTGAAAGTCATTATATCACTTACTGTTGAGTTCTAACTTTAAGGTTATATCAGAAGCATAGTAAAATATTAAGAATCCAAACCAAATTAAAAAGAGCTTTAACATAAATAAATATATAATTCTAAAAGGAGGACATGAAGTTGGTAGAGAGATGTGATATGGGCTGTGAGGGAGAGGGCAGTGAGAGGTGGATATGATTGTGATACATTTTATATATGCATTAATCTTTCAAAGAATAGGTATTTAAAATAAGTGCAATATTTTATTCCATAATTTTAGATAAAAGTAGAAATTGTTTTCTAGAATTTAATTTCTAAATTTAGTGAATTTAAATTTAATTTACCATAAGTGAATGTAAAACATATCAATATTTTTACATTTCTTGGACCAATTTATAATGTATGTAAAAAAATAAGATCTCCCAGAACTGTAGCCAGGAAGTGACATATAGTGCACTCCTTTAAAGATTAGTCTTAGCATTGGAGAGGCAGAGACAGGTGGATCTCTGCGTTCTACCTATAACCTGGTCTACACAGTGAGTTCCAGGACAGCCTGGGCTACAATGAGGAACCATGTTCAAAAAAATGAAATAGACAGACAGACAGACAGATGAACAACTTAAGAGAATCTGGGAGTATTTAGTAATTGTATATGTCTTGATACACATGCATGTATGAGCAAGAATAGATGGACTAAGTGGATTATGAAGAAGGTCATGAAGATGGGAGTGGATAGGCTGAGGAAGAAGGGGGAGTTGGAGAGGGTAATGGGGATGTGGTCATGTGTCATTATATGCATGTGAGTGGACATCAGAAACTGGACTTGATGGAATTTTCTTAGAGGACTCTAAGTTGGGGGGTGTGGGACCATGAAAGGCAGCCTGTTTTCTGGTTG
This sequence comes from Apodemus sylvaticus, assembly GCF_947179515.1. NCBI lineage: Eukaryota > Metazoa > Chordata > Mammalia > Rodentia > Muridae > Apodemus > Apodemus sylvaticus. Next base: position 80,336,795 of record NC_067485.1, on the reverse strand, counting down.
TGCGAGACTTAAACTTTAGAGATCCTGCAGATAATTCTGCAAGGGAAGCAAACCCATTGGCCATGCTCCAAGACACTAGCCTCCTGACACAGTGTCCTCAAGTCCATAATTCTGTGGCCATAAGTTATGTAGGGCATTTCCCTTAGCTCCTGGTGTTCTGTCTAGACTCTTCCCACACAGTTACCTCACAACAGCAAGGTATGGTTTTTCCCAAAGTATAAAAGGGGTTGCTTCCCCCTCCTCCCTCTCATATTCTCTGCTGTATTCTCGTCTCTCTCCATTGCCCTCTTAGGCTCATCTCCCTTCCCCCTCTCACCATGACCAGCCTCTATTTTTCACTTATCAGAACTCTCTGCCCACAATAAATGCTCTAAACCTATGGACTACCTCTTCTCATCTGGACCCACTATGATGGAGCCATGGAGCAGGTCTCCTTCTCAAGAGCTGTTTCTAGCCTCCTGCAGTGGAACTTCTCTGTCTTCTAGCCAAGGTCATCACCAAGCCATGCTGCCTGCCCAAGCTAGTCAAGGACATTCGTCCCTGCAGGAAGAACCTGAAGTTACTTCTTTCCCTATTTTCGCTTAAGCCCTGGGCCAGACCTAGTCCAGTGGTCTTGTCCCGGTCCAGCGGGCCCCCACTCTGTTCTCATCTCTTTTGAGACATTCAGTCTTGTCTGCAGTGTCCAAGACTGAGAACCTGTATTCCCTGGCCTCTGCAAGGCCTTCCTTGACCTCTGTGAGGCCTGGGATCTATGAACTCTGCCCTGCCAGCAACCCCAGGTGAACATACAGGCTGCCCTTCCCCAGCCCCAGAGCAGGGTCCTACAGCTTCTCATAGCCTGATGCATGCCTGTTGGTTCCATGGGCACACCTGCAGCCCAACTCCTTGTGTCTGCCTTGCCCAGTGGCCCAGAGCTCTGTGTGGATGTAGGCTTCCACTGTTAAGCCACGGGTAGGTAGAAAAGTGGGGATGGATATAGTAGGAGTTGGGGAAGTGGATAACATGATTGAAAACTGAAAACAACTCAAAAACTTAATATGAAAAGGACGGGGAAAGAAAATAAGTAAAAATAAAAGGTAAGACCAGCACAGAGAGAGGGAGGTTAAAATGTTTCCTCTCCTTAATAACATAGACTGATTTCACCCTTATGTGCAGAGATCTTGTAATTCAACAGATAGACCTGAAAGTAGTTCTGTCAGAAAGGGAGGGTCTAGAGACAATGGAAAATGTGACCAACCTTGGTAACCTATGTTGACCTTTCTTTCTGAAAGCTCTCCCTCTCTGCTGGCAATGTGATGTCCCCAAACTTGGAGTAACATTTCCACTCATTCCAAATCCATCATGGTGATGAGGACCTGAAACACTAGTTTCCTCTTGGATGTACACAGCCCCAGTGTGTGAGTGTGTAAGTAGCTCTTCCTCTGCAACTGTTGTGGCAATGTCTTCCTGCAGCTTCACTTTCCTCTTGTTAGCACTAAAAAAGACAAATCCATCATGTACATATCACTTTTGTTCCCAAAATGCATTTTACAAAGACTTTTCTGTTTACATGGTCATAAGAGTAAATGGAATGTCCTATAAAAGAACTTGTTTCACATTTATATGTATCAGAGCATACTTTACCATTCACCAGCAGGGATTTAGGTAAACTAAGAAACTGTCAAAGGCAGTTTGACTGCAGATTACTTTAAGTTAACTCCAAAGGTCAGAGTCAGAGATAATTCACACAGTAGCAGAGGAGAGGTGTTAGAACTGCCTAAGTTTATTCGTACTTGCCCCTCACATACTTGAACCTGTCAATGTTTCTGCTTAAGTGAATATTGACAGGAAAATTCATAAAAAGAGAACTGTATTCAATAGTTATACAGTTATACTTAGTTAACTAAATATAATATATATAATAGTTATATTTATACTTAGCTGAAATCGTAAAATGTCAGCTTTATTTTAAGGAAATATAAAAAGAAGAAAGCAACACTGCAGCAAGAGAAGAAATGTTACCTGTGCCCAAGGTTTATTTTTTAAGGAAATTTATTTTACTGCAAATAGTTTGCAAAATTGTGTTAACCTGACATACACATCCTATTGGTTTCAGGAAGACTTTTTTCACTATATATTTGGGTTACCATCACATTTATGAGTACTTTGTTTTCTGGGACTCAGTTCAACTTACATGTTTATTTGTTCATATAGTGCTGCTGTAACATTTAGCTTGTCATGGTAGCACTGCTGGTATATGCCCAGCTTGAATCTTTCAATATCTTCATGATCTTGGGCTCTACAAAGGCTGGATTCCATGTCTCTGAGTCTGCTTTTCATGTCTAATATTTTCAAAGTAAAAGCTTTCTATTTCCTCTGCTCCAATTGCTCGTGAGCTTTAACAGCTGTCTAAAAGGAATCACATGCTACATATGAAAACGTTTGCTGGTGAGATGGGTAAAGGCACCTGATGCCAAGCCTAATGGCCTGAGTTTGAACCTTGGGATCAACATGGTGGAAGGACATAACCACCTCTCTCTGCTTATTCCCTGACCTCCACATAATATGTAATTAAAGAAAATACAACAGTGTATCCAGGGCAGAAGCAGTAGCTCAGCACCAAACAGTATTTGCTGCCATTATAAAGATCCATGTTTGATTCTCAGCAAATACATGATAGCTCAATTACAGTTCAGAGGGATCTTATTTCTTCCTCTGATGGCTTCCCAAGACACAAGATATCCAATTGGTGCACAATCATATATACTGGCAATACCCATACACATCAAAAGAGTTTAATTTTTTAAAAAGACTACTATTTCCAATAATTATAATTTTAAATGTTTATAAAAGGTGTTGGACTTGAAATAATTATCTCGTCCTTTCAGAGTTCCATCTTCCTTCAGTTCTAAACCTCTACGTGCAGTCATGGATCAGCACCACACTCCCCAGCCCATAGCTCTGCCTACCTTTGGGGAAGTCTGCTGCAATCTGGGAACGCCAGTCCCAGAGGCTTGCTACTCCCACAGACTAACAGGTCAGCCAAAACCAGAGACAGCCAACATGGCTGAAGGTAAATGCAAATACACAATTAATAAAAGCTAGTGCAATGTTGCTTCTTCAGAACCCAGCTCTCCTAATGGGAAACATCAAGCCTTGGATATCTTAACATTACTGAACTGAAAGACTATGACCCTAAAGTTCTTCTTATGAAGATGATTGAGGCCTTTAATTAGAGAATTAAAAAGTTCCTTAAAGAAATATAGGACAATTCTACCAAGTAGGTAGAAACCATTAAGAGGAAACAAACAAATCCCTTAAAGAAATAATGGGAAATAAAATTGAACAAGTGAAGAAAATAAATCAAACAGTTCAAGACCTAAGATGGAAATTGAAACAATAAAAAAGAACCATAAATGGAGACAAGTCTGGAGGCATAAAACCTAAGAAAGAAAACAGGAGCTAGAGACTCAAGCATCACAAACAGAATACAGGACATGGAAAAGAGACTCACTGGCACAGAAGATAAAACAGAAGAAATTAATGCACAAGTAAAAAAAAAAAAACAAATTTAAAAAGGTTTTCACTGAGAACATCTACGAAATGTAGGACACTCTGAAAAGACTAAAACTACGAATAATAGGGAGAGCTAAGGTTGAATGTTCCCAGAAGTAATTCCCATAAAACATCCCTAATATAATCATAGAAAAGAAAAACCCTAACCCCTCACAAAAATGAGATGGCTGTACACAAACAAGAACCTTAGAGAACTCCAAATAGCTTGGACCAGAAAATATAAAGTCCTTCTGATGTATAATAATCAAAACATTACATGTATAGAACAAAGAAAAAATATTAAGTGCTTCAAGGGGAAAGGCCAAGTAACATAGAAAGGCAGACTTCTCAGAATAGCACCTGACTTCTTATCAGAGACTCTATAAGCCAGAAGATAATGGACAAGTATTATGCAGACATTAGGAGACAACAGATGTCAGACCAGACTGTTATACACAGCAAGCCATGCAATCACCATAGATGAAGAAACCAAGATGTTTTATGACAGAACCAAATTTAAACAATGTATTTCTAGTAATCCAGGCCTACAAGAGGATACTAGAAGGAAACCTCCAACATGAGGGAAACTACATCCAAGGACACAAAAGAAAATAATCATCAAACAAAAAAACCAAACAAGTTATGCGCATACACACACACACACATACACAGTAACACCATAAATATCAAAATAACAAGAACAAACAATCATTGGTTATTATTATCTCTCAAAATCAATTCACAAACAAACAGACACAGGCTAAGAGGGTGGGATGTGTAAAGAGGGTCCATTAGTCTGCCACACACAAGAAACACTCCTCAGCAACAAAGACAGACACTGCTTTAGAGTAAAGGGCTGGGAAAAGCTTGCTCAAGCAAACAGAAGCAAGAAACAAGCTGGAGTAGCCATTTTAACATTTAGTAAGATAAACTTTCACTTCCAAGCAACCAAAAGCAATACAAAAGGGAAATACACTTTGATTTTTCATCAAAGGAAAAGTCCACCAAGATGACATCTCAATTCTAAACATCTATTCTCCAAATGCAAGCAAGGATAATCACATTCATGGAAGAAGTATTACTGAATCTCACACATCAAACCTTACACCATGAAAGTGTACAGCACACTCTAACAAATGGAAAGGTCATAAAGACAAACTAAACTGAGAAACAATGAAATTGAATAGATGATATGAACCAAATCAACATAATAGACATTATAGAACTCTTCACCAAAACATGGCTCAGCACTGCATAGAATCCTCGCCAAAATTGACTATAAAATTGGACACAAAACAAACCTGAACACATCCAAGAAGATTGCATCTTATCAGATCCCCATGGACTAAGGCTGGACTTAAACAACAACAGAAACAGCAGAAAGCCCACACACTCATGGAAACTGTACAACTCCCTACACTCAATGAAAATTTATCAGGAAAGAAATAAAAAAATTAGAGACTTCCTAGAATGAAGGTGTAACATACTGAATCTTATGGAACACAATGAAAGCAGTGCTAAGAGAAAAGTTCATAGAATTAAAAGCCTTCAGGAAGAAGTTGGAGATGTATTAGCAACTTAATATCACACCTGAAAGTTCTAGAACAAAAAGAAGCAAACACACAAAAGAGGAGTAAATGGCAAGGAATAGTTGAACTTGGGGCTGAAATCAATCAATTAGATACAAAGGGAACAATACAAAGAATCAACAAAACAAGGCACAGTTCATGGAGAAAAGCCACAAGATAGACAAACATTTAGCAAAAATAATAAAAAAGGCAGAGAGACAATACCCAAATTAACAAAATCCAAAATGAAAAGGGAGAAATAAGACCAGAAACTGAGGAAATTAAAAGAAAATTATTAGGACCTATTTCAAAAGACTGTGCTCCTCAAAACTCTAAAAAAATTATATTAAATGGATGATTTACTAGACCACTTGCTAAAGGTAAATCAAGATCGAGTAACCTATCTAAATAGTCCTATAACCTATAAGGAAATAGAAGCAGTTATTCAAAGACACCCACCCCCCAATAAAAACAGCCCAGGGGCAGATAGTTTTTGAGAACCCCATACAACTTTCAAAGAAGAGATAATATTAATACTCCTCAGAATAGAAACAGAAGGAACACTCCCAGATTCATTTTATGAGTTCAAAGTTACACTAATACATAAGCCACACAAAGACTCAACAGAAAGAAACAGCACATGCAAGACAGAATATTTAGAAAGTGGAACAATCTGGGGAAGACCCTTGAGGACATTGGTACAGGGGGAAAGTTCCTGAACAGAACACCAATAGCTTATGCTCTAAGATCAAGAATTGACAAATGGGACCTCATAAAATTACAAAGTTTCTGTAAGGCAAAGGACACCATCAAAAGGACAAATCGGCAACCAACAAATTAGGAAAAGATCTTCACCAATCCTACATCAGATAGAGGGCTAATATCCAATATATATAAAGAACTCAAGAAGTTAGATTCCAGAAAACCAAACAACCCTATTAAAAAATGGGGTACAGAGTTAAACAAAGAATTCTCACCTGAAGAACTTCGGATGGCAGAGAAGCATCTTAAAAAATGCTCAATTTCATTAGTCATTAGGGAAATGCAAATCAAAACAACCCTGAGATTTCACCTTACACCAGTCAGAATGGCTAAGATTAAAAATTCAGGAGACAGCAGGTGTTGGAGAGGGTGTGGAGAAAGAGGAACACTCCTCCACTGCTGGTGGGGTTGCAAATTGGTACAACCACTCTGGAAATCAGTCTGGCGGTTCCTCTGAAAACTGGGCACCTCACTTCCAGAAGATCCTGCTATACCACTCCTGGGCATATACCCAGAGGATTCCCCACCATGTAATAAGGATACATGCTCTACTATGTTCATAGCAGCCCTATTTATAATTGCCAGATGCTGGAAAGAACCCAGGTATCCCTCAACAGAAGAGTAGATGCAAAAAATGTGGTATATCTACACAATGGAGTACTATTCAGCCATTAGAAACAATGAATTCATGAAATTCTTAGGCAAATGGATGGAGCTGGAGAACATCATACTAAGTGAGGTAACCCAGACTCAAAAGGTGAATCATGGTATGCATTCACTAATAAGTGGATATTAATCTAGAAAACTGGAACACCCAAAACATAATCCACACATCAAATGAGGTACAAGAAGAAAGGAGGAGTGGCCCCTTGTTCTGGAAAGACTCAGTGAAGCAGTATTCGGCAAAACCAGAACGGGGAAGTGAGAAGGGGTGGGTGGGAGGATGGGGGGAGAGAGGGGTTCTTTCGGACTTTTGGGGAGTGGGGGGCTAGAAAAGGGGGGATCATTTAAAATGTAAATAAAAAATATATCAAATAAAAAAATTAAAAAAAAAGAAAGTGGAACAATCTTGTATTACAGGAAGGATTGCAAACTTATACAATCAGTTTGGAAACCAATCTGAAATTTCTTCAGAAAATTGGAAATATTTCTTCCTGAAGACTCAGCTAGACCACTCCTGGGCAAATAACCAAAATATGCTCCACTATACTACAAGGGCACTTACTCAACTATGTTCAATGCAGCTATATTACTAATAGCCAGAAACAAACCAGATGTCCCTCAACTGAAGAATGGATACAAAAATGGTATATTTACTCAAGGTATCAAAAATGGGACATTTATTCAGATATTGAAAACAAGGGCATAATAAAAATTTCATTTCCAAATGGATGGAAATAGAAAATATTCTGAGTGAATTAACCCAGACTCAAAAGAACATGCATCGTATGAACTCATTTTTGTTAGCCATAAAGGTCACGATACCAATGATACACCTCAAATAGTGAAAGATGTTAAACAAGAAGGGAGCGTGAGGAAGGAAGAAGAGAGGCTACCATGGAAGGGTAATAACCTGCAGGATGAAGAAACAGAGCAGCCATGTAAAGGGGCGAAGGAAAAGCAGAGAAGTGGGCTACTCCAGTTGAACAAGAGCAGCCAAATCGGAACAGAGAAATGGAGTTATCTGTGGGAGGGAGATTCTAACAGCATGGAGGGTAGGCAGTTGTGCAGCATAAACCATACTGCTTAAAGCATACTAAAATATAAGGCTGTGTGTGTGTGCCTTTCATTCGGGAACATAAGTGGTCTAAGGTGGGAAGGAACCCTGCAATTCATTAAAGTATTTATAATACAATAGCCTACAGTGGGGATATGAAAGCAGAAATGGAAATATCCTATAGCCAGGCAAGGCTCTCAGTGGAGGAATTAGGACTTCAACCCACCCACAGCCCTTTTGACTCAAAATTTGTCCTGTTGTACACATGGCTCTAGCTGTATATGTAGTAGAGGATTGCCTAAGGAATCAATGGGAGAAGAGGTCCTTGGTCTTATGAAGGCTTGATAGAGTCCCCAGGGTAGAGAAGTTGAGGGAGAGGAGGTGGGAGCAGAGTGGGTGGATGAACACCCTCACAGAAACAGGGGGAGGGAGGATGGAATAGGGATTTTCTGGGAGGGGGGGAAACCAGGAAAGGAGATAACATTTGAAATGTAAGTAAAGAAAATATCCAGTTAAAAGCATAAAAATACCTTTCCTGTCTAAAAGAAATGCAGGGACAAAGGATGAAGCAAAAACTAAGTGAAGGCCCAACTTGAGGTCCATCCCATGTCAAAACACCTGTCTCTGACACTATTAGTGATACTCTGTTGTGCTTGCAGGCAGGAGCCCAGCATAACTGTCCTCTGAGAGGCTCCACCCAGCAGCTGACTGAAATAGAAGCAGATACCTACATCCAAACACTGGATGAAGTTCCAGGACCCTTATGGAAAAGTTGGAGGAAGAATAGAACCCTACATGGGATAGGAATTCTACAGGAACTCTTAGAGAGTCAACTAACCTGGACTCTTAGGAGCTCTCAGAGACTGAATCAACAACAAAAGAGCATACATTGGCTGGACTAAGGCTCCTGGCCCATATAAACCTGTGTGGTTCAGTCTACAGTGGGTCACCCAACAACTAGAGCAGAGGCTGTTGCCTAAAGTTATTGTCTGTCTGTGAAATCCATTCCACAAAAGGGCTCCCTTGCCTAGCCTCAGTGGGAGAGGATGCACCTAACCTTCCAGAGATTCACAGCACCAGGGTAAGGGAATATGCTCAGGGCCTCACCATCTCAGAGGAGAAAGGGAAGGGAGATAATGGGATGGATTCTGTTAGGGGGCACCTGGAGCAGCAACACTTGGGATATGATTAAATACAAACATCATATAAATGTTAAAAATAAAATAATATTTGTTTTCAATATCCTATGCAATAAATAATTACCTTTTTAATGAAACAGGTTTCTCTTTGTTTATCCTGGCTAGCGTATGTCTGTTTGATCCTATGTCCTCAAATTCACAGAGATCTACATGCCTCTGTCTCCTGTGTACTAGGGTTAATAAATAAGTTTTACCTGCACCACCACTGGCAGGTAAAACTTATTTTTAAAATGAAAATTCTATTATACAGTTAAAGACTAAGGCCTTGTAGATACTAAGAAACTACTTGATCATGAAAGTAATCATATGAATACAAAAGTTTCTACTAAATAATGAACTTTACGAACAATATAATGTCTGTATACAGTTAAATTTTCTGCAAGCATCTATACTTTGCCAAGCAATCCTAAAAAATTAGATGATTTTTTTTGTTTGTTATTTTTCAATATAGGGTTTCTCTGTATAGCCCTGACTATCCTGGAACTCACTCTGCAGACCAGGCTGGCCTCAAACTCAGAAATCTGCCTCCCTCTGCCTCCCAAGTGCTGGAATTAAAGGCATGTGCCACCACCTCCTGGCCTAGATGATTCTTTAAAACATTTTTAATTAGATGTTTTCTTTATTTACATTTTAAATGTTATCCCCTTTCCTTGTATCCCCATCAAAAAAAAAAAAAAAAGCCCTATCCCATGCTCTCTTCCCCTGCTCACCAACCCACCCACTCCCACTTCCCTGTCCTGGTATTCCCCTACACTGAGACATCAAGCCTTCTCAGGACCAAGAGCATCTCACTGATGTCTGATATTTTCTTAGGAATTATGTTTACTTAATAGTGTAAACAATAATTTTAAACCGAATATGTAGATGACTTATTTTGACAAGTCTGTAAAACAAATTGCTGTAAATGAAGACAAACTTTCATGGAAAATGTACATTGAAAATACAGCTCACCACGTAAAAAAGCACACTGAAAGATAACTATATTAACCTGTGAAATTGCAGAGATTTTTGCCAAATTTTCCTCTAGTTGCACTCTGGATTTTTCTTCAATCTCTTGCTTTAACATTTCTGCCTCTCTGCGGTCTATCATATTCATTGATCTGTGACTTTCAAGGATTAATAATTCCTGTTTGAGCTTCTCCTCTCTGTCTTTAGGCATTTTGCATTTCTCCTGGATGTCTGTCACAGCTAAGAAGTTCTGTTGCAGAGACTGGGATTTGTTTTCAAGCCCCTCATAGTTCAATAACACTTGGTTTAGCTTTCTTGTGGCAAGATCAATCTGCATCAAGAAATTAATACTGCTTATAGATGAAAAAGTTGACAGGAAATAATTTTTATTTTTTATTTTTTATTTTCTATATTCTTTGTTTACATTCCAAATGATTTCCCCTTTCCCGCTTCCCTCCTCCCCATAAGTCCCATAAGCCCTCTTCCCTCCACCTATTTCCCAATCAACCCCTCCCACTTCTCTGACCTGGTAATCCCCTACATTGCTGCATCAAGCCTTGATAGGAAATAAATTTAAGACTTAAACCATAATCAGGAGAGAAAGTGAACTTCAAAGTTGAAGAATGTACTTGCCTCCAAACTTGGCAAAGTAAGTTTGATCCCCAGAACCCACATGGCAGGAAGGAGGGAACTCATTCCCACTTGTTCTCCTCTCCTTTCACATGCAAACCATTATACATGCATGCCATAACATGTGTATGCAAACCTGTATACCCTGAGAGAATAATGTATTCACTATTCTTTTAAGAATAAGCTTTGATTAAAACACAGTTTAGTCAAGCTCTGTAATACTGAAATATGAACAGCTTCATTTTCAGTCTTCTCCTGGGTAAAATAAATGTGTCTTTTCAATATAAAAAATTTGAGAAAAGGAGCATGCCATGGTTGTCTCTGGAGGGGCGCCACCAGAGCCTTACAAATACAGAGGCAGATGCTACCAACCAACTATTGGACTGGGCACAGGGTCCCCAATGTTGGACCTGAAGGATGGTCCAGAGGAGCTGAAGGGGTTTACAGCACCATGGGAAGAACAATGATTTTGGCCACCCAGATGCCCCAAGACTCCCAGGGACTGAACCATCAACCAAGGGACACACAAGGTTCCAGCAAAAAATGTGGCAGAGGAAGGCCTTGTTGAGCATCAGTGAGAGGAATGGTCCTTGGTCATGTAAAGATTCAACAGAGACTCCAACAAAGGGAAACTGAGGGGGTGGAGGTGGGAGTGTGTTTGGTGGAGGGTCATATACATGGAGACAGGGGAAGCAGGAGGAGGGGGGGGAGGGATATTAGGGGAGGGGGGATATTGGGAAAGGTTTTACCATTGGCAATGTAAAGGAAGATGATATTCAACAAAAAAAGAATTTGAGAACATGTTCTCTATTTTCTGATATACTTAATACAGCTTATTATATTTATTTCTAGCTCATTTATTGGCAAAGGCAATAACATGTTATGTTGGACCACATAATTTTCATATCATACAAAATGACTTTTAATATTGGAAATTCAGTCTACTGCCTTGACTGTCTTTGACATATTACCTCAATTTCATGACTTTCAAAGTTTCTACAATATAGTATTGTCTTCTTGAAGTAAGTTAAACTATTTATTCTGTGATCCTTGTGTTGACATGTTAAGTGTATTATGCTTCCATACTATCTTGACAAAAAGTAAATGCAGAAATTTAAGAGAATGGAGAATCTGTAGCTTGATACGTGATTTAGGATTGATTCAAGTGTATACAACCAGGTTTAATTTATTGTTGTTGGAAAACGGTTTCACTATATAGCTTTGGCTAGCTAGAACTTGACAGGCAGACAAAGCTGACCTCAAGCTCACAAACATCCCCCTATATCTGCCTCCTTAGTGCTGGAATCAAAGGCATATGCCACCTTCCCATAGACCTGGCATTAAGTCACAGCCAAGTGTAAAGACAGAAGTAAATGTATAGCATATATATGTGAGTAGAAAAAGACTCAATTACTTCTGGTTATAAAACTTTTACAATTCTTTGTTTCATGGGTAAAATAACTGAAAGCATTATAGTAACTAGTTTTTCACTCTGAAACCAAGTAAAACATACCTTTTGTTTTAGTGTAGTAATTTCATCAGTTTCAGATTGATTAGCATTTAAATCTTCAGGACAAGTAAACTTTCCATGTTCTTGTTCATTTGAGTTCTTTTGTCTCATTTTAGAAATGTTCTTCATGCTGGGGAAAATGATCAGAGAGAGAGACAGAGACAGAGACAGAGAGAGAAACACACACACACACACACACACACACACACACACACAGAGAGAGAGAGAGAGAGAGAGAGAGAGAGAGAGAGAGAGAGAGAGAGAGAGTTTTTAAAATTTATTTGAACGATGGGGCTTCTACTTGCCCATGCTGTCTCCAAACAAGCTATGTGGCTGCAGACAATAGTGAAGTCTAGTTCTTCTTGCCTCCACCTCCCATGAACTCAGATCACAGGCATATATCACTATGCCCATCTCCTAAAGTATAATTATGTAATCATTTTATAACACAGGATAGATTTATTACATAAAGGAAGCACGTGTATAAATTTTTCAAACCTGCAAATCCCAGGGGCACATGCTATTCTGGTTTGTTTTAGTATTCAAAACACAGAAAAAACATGAAGATTGGTGGTGTGGGAAGAGAGGATCTGGGAAGAGTTGGTTGAGGGAAAAGAATGTAAACAAAATAATGCTATGTGAAATTCTTATATTAGTTGGTTGTTTTGATATTTATTTTTATTTTATTGATAGAGAGAAAGGGGAAATTCCATCTAACTGTTGTCTGCAAAAACTGATTATAGCTGAAATATAACTACCATAGTAAAATGTTGAAGAGAGTATTCCATTCAAATAGTACTAAGATTCAAGCAGGCGTTTCTACCCTAATATCTGATAAAAATAAACTTCTAACAAAAATTAACAAAAATAGATAAAGTAAGAAAACTCTTTCTGTGCTCAAAGCACTGGTGGACCTATAACGCAAGCACAGTGAGATTAGTGGTTAAATTAGGGAAAGAGGTCCAGCTAATGAGTTGGGAAAATGACATGATAGTATACATAAGAGTTATAAAATTCTACTGGATAAATTCTACCAATAATAAATTCAGAAGTGTGGCAGGATACAGAATAAACCTGCACAAATCAATAGCTCCTTTATACACCAACAACAAATGTAAGAGAAAGAGATCATGGATACATTCCCATTCACAGTAGCCTCAAAGGAAATGAAATGTCTCAGAATAATCCTAACCAGGTAGAAGGATATTCACAATTAAGTCCTTAAAATTCTGAAGAAATAGACAGAAAAGACATTTGGAAATGGAAAGACTTCACATGGTCGTGAATTGGTAGAATCAAATTGTGGAAATTACCATTCTACAAAAAGCTATTAAGTATTCAATGCAATCCCCATCAAAATAATCTTTTCCTTTACAAAAAGAAAATGGAAACTATATAGTACCAAAAACATTTGAGCAAAAAACACAATGCTGGAGGAATTGCTTTCCAGAGCCCAACCAAGATAAATTATCAAGGCACAGTAATACAACTAATATGGTTTTCCCACAAAAATAGATACATGGAAAGAATCTGAGAGTTGAACATATGTACATGTAACGCCAGCCACTTAATATCTGACAAAGATACGAAAATCATAAACTGGAGAAAAGAAAGCATTTTCAACAAATGATGCTGGGAAAATGAGATGTCCACATGTAGAACTAAAAATCAGACCTGTATCTGTGCAAATGTACAAGGATTAACTCCAAATGGGTCAAAGATTTATCTGAAATATATAAAGTTTCTTTAATATATATATATAAGAAATCCCAAAGAATACAAAAGCCAATAATGAGGAAAAGCAAAAAACACTTAAAGAAATACAGGAGAACTTTGGTCAACAGGCTGAGGTCATGAAAGAGGAAACACAAAAATCTCTTAAAGAATTACAGGAAAGCACAAACAAGCAAGTGAAGGAGCTAAGCAAAACCATTCAGGATCTAAAATCAGAAGTAGAAACAACTAAGAAAACTCAAAGGGAGACAACTTTGGAGATAGAAAGCCTTAGGAAGAAATCAGGGGACATAGATGCAAATATCAACAACAGAATACACGAGATAGAAGAAAGAATCTCAGATGCTGAAGATACCATAGAAACCATGGACTCAACAGTTAAAGAAAATGCAAAATGCAAAAAGCTTGTATCCCAAAATATCCAGGAAATCCAGGACACAATGAGAAGACCAAACCTAAGGATTATAGGCATAGATGAGAGTGAAGATTTACAACTTAAAGGGCCAGCAAATATCTTCAATAAAATTATGGAAGAAAACTTCCCTAACCTAAAGAGAGAGATGCCCATGAATATACAAGAAGCCTACAGAACTCCAAACAGACTGGACCAGAACAGAAATACCTCCTGTCACATAATAATCAAAACACCAAATGTACTAAACAAAGAAAGAATATTAAAGGCAGTAAGAGAAAAAGGCCAAGTAACATATAAAGGAAGACCTATCAGAATCACAGCAGACCTTTCACCTGAGACTATGAAGGCTAGAAGATCCTGGGCAGATCTCATGCAGACTCTAAGAGAACACAAATGCCAGCCAAAACTACTATATCCAGCAAAACTCTCAATCACCATAGATGGAGAAACTAAGATATTCCATGACAAAACCAAGTTTACCCAATATCTATCCACAAACCCAGCCCTACAAAGGATAGTAGGATGAAAACACCAATACAAGGAGGGAAACATCACCCTGGAAAAAGCAAGATAGTAACCTTTCATCAAATCCAAAAGAAGTTAACCAATCAAATTTAAAAAATAACGTCAAAAATGACAGGAAGTAACAATCACTATTCCTTAATATCTCTTAACATCAACGGAGTCAATGCCCCAATAAAAAGACATAGAATAACTGACTGGATACGTAAACAGGACCCTACATTTTGCTGCTTACAGGAAACACACCTCAGGGTCAAAGACAAACACTACCTTAGAGTAAAAGGCTGGAAGACAATTTTACAAGCAAATGGTCTCAGGAAACAAGCTGGAGTAGTCATTTTAATATCAGATAAAATTGACTTTCAACCCAAAGTCAACAAAAGAGACTCTGAGGGACACTTCTTGCTGGTCAAAGGAAAAATACAACAAGAAGAACTCTCAATCCTAAACATCTATGCTCCAAATGCAAGGGCACCTTCTTTCGTAAAAGAAACTTTATTAAAACTCAAAGCACACATTGCACCTAACACAATAACTGTGGGTGACTTCAACACTGCACTTTCCTCAATGGACCGATCAGGAAAACAGAAACTAAACAGGGACACAATGAAACTAATTGAAGCTTTGGACCAATTAGATTTAACAGATATATATAGAGCATTCTATCCTAAAGCAAAAGAATATACCTTTTTCTCAGCATCCCATGGTACCTTCTCCAAAATTGACCATATAATTGGTCACAAGACAGACCTCAACAAATATAAGAAGATCGAACTAATTCCATGCCTCCTATCAGATCACTATGGAGTAAAAGTGGTCTTTAATAGCAACAAAAACAACAGAAAACCCACATACACGTGGAAACTGAACAATACTCTACTCAATGATATCTTGGTCAAGGAAGAAATAAAGAAAGAAATTAAAGACTTTTTAGAACACAATGAAAATGAAGACACAACATACCCAAATCTATGGAACACAATGAAAGCAGTGCTAAGAGGAAAACTCATAGCCCTGAGTGCCTCCAAAAAGAAAATGGAGAGAGCATACATTACCAGCTTAATGACACACCTGAAAGTCCTGGAACAAAAAGAAGCTATTTCACCCAGGAGGAGTAGAAGGCAGGAAATCATCAAACTCAGGGCCGAAATCAATCAAGTAGAACCAAAGAGAACCATACAAAGAATCAACCAAACCAGGAGCTGGTTCTTTGAGAAAATCAACAAGATAGATAAACCCTTAGCCAGACTGGCCAAAGGGCACAGAGAAAGTATCCAAATTAACAAACTTAGAAATGAAAAGGGAGATATAACAATGGAAACTGAGGAAATCCAAAAAATCATCAGATCCTACTACAAGAGCCTGTACTCGACACAACTGGAGAATCTGGAGGAAATGGACAATTTCCTTGACAGATACCAAATACCAAAATTAAATCAGGACCAAATAGATCATCTAAACAGTCCCATAACGCCTAAAGAAATGGAAGGAGACATAGAAAGTCTTCCAACCAAAAAAGCACAGGACCAGATGGTTTCAATGCAGAATTCTGTCAGACCTTCAAAGAAGAGTTAACACCAATACTCTTCAAACTATTCCACAAAATAGAAACAGAAGGAACACTACCCAATTCCTTCTATGAAGCCACAATTACGCTGAAACCAAAACCACACAAAGATCCAACAAAGAAAGAGAACTTCAGATCAATTTCCCTTATGTACATCGATGCAAAAATACTCAATAAAATTCTTGCCAACCGAATCCAAGAACACATCAAAATGATCATCCACCATGATCAAGTAGGCTTTATCCCGGGAATGCAGGGTTGTTTCAATATACGGAAATCCATCAATGCAATCCACTACATAAACAAACTCAAAGAAAAAAACCACATGGTCATTTCATTGGATGCTGAAAAAGCATTTGACAAAATTCAGCATCCTTTCATGCTTAAAGTCTTGGAAAGAAGAGGAATTCAAGGCCCATACCTAAACATAGTAAAAGCAATATACAGCAAACCAGTAGCAAGCATCAAACTAAATGGAGAGAAACTTGAAGCAATCCCACTAAAATCAGGGACTAGACAGGGCTGCCCCCTTTCTCCGTATCTTTTCAATATTGTACTTGAGGTACTAGCTCAGGCAATTTGACAACATAAGGAGGTCAAAGGGATACAAAGTGGAAAGGAAGAAGTCAAACTGTCATTATTTGCAGATGACATGATAGTCTACCTAAGTGACCCAAGAAACTCCACTAGAGAACTCCTACAGCTGATAAACAACTTCAGCAAAGTGGCATGTTATAAAATCAACTCAAGCAAATCAGTGGCCTTCCTATACTCAAAGGATAAGCAGGCTGAGAAAGAAATTAGGGAAATGACCCCCTTCACAATAGCCACAAACAGTATAAAGTATCTTGGTGTTACTCTTACCAAACATGTGAAAGATCTGTATGACAAGAACTTCAAGACTCTGAAGAAGGAAATGGAAGAAGACCTCAAAAAATGGGAAAATCTCCCATGCTCATGGATCGGTAGAATCAATATAGTTAAAATGGCCATTTTGCCAAAAGCAATATACAGATTCAATGCAATACCCATCAAAATCCCAACTCAATTCTTCACAGAGTTAGAAAGAGCAATTATCAAATTCATCTGGAATAACAAAAAACTCAGGATAGCTAAAACTATTCTCAGCAACAAAAGAAAGTCTGGGGGAATCAGTATCCCTGACCTCAAGCAATACTACAGAGCAATAGTGTTAAAAACTGCATGGTATTGGTACAGTGACAGGCAGGAGGATCAATGGAACAGGATTGAAGATCCAGAAATGAACCCACAAACCTATGGCCACTTGATCCTTGACAAAGAGGCTGAAAACATACAATGGAAAAAAGATAGCCTTTTCAACAAATGGTGCTGGTTCAACTGGAGGTCAGCATGCAGAAGAATGGGAATTGATCCATCCTTGTCTCCTTGTACTAAGCTCAAATCCAAATGGATCAAGGACCTCCACATAAAGCCAGACACTCTGAAGCTAATAGAAAAGAAACTGGGGAAGACCCTTGAGGACATCGGTACAGGGAGAAAGTTTGAACAGAACACCAATAGCGTATGCTCTAAGAGCAAGAATTGACAAATGGGACCTCATGAAATTACAAAGTTTCTGTAAGGCAAAGGACACCATCAAGAGGACAAATCGGCAACCAACAAATTGGGAAAAGATCTTCACCAATCCTACATCAGATAGAGGGCTAATATCGAATATATATAAAGAACTCAAGAAGTTAGACTCCAGAAAACCAAACAACCCTATTAAAAAATGGGGTACAGAGTTAAACAAAGAATTCTCACCTGGAGAACTTCGGATGGCAGAGAAGCATCTTAAAAAATGCTCAACTTCATTAGTCATTAGGGAAATGCAAATCAAAACAACCCTGAGATTTCACCTTACACCAGTCAGAATGGCTAAGATTAAAAATTCAGGAGACAGCAGGTGTTGGAGAAGATGTGGAGAAAGGGGAACACTCCTCCACTGCTGGTGGGGTTGCAAATTGGTACAACCACTCTGGAAATCATTCTGGCGGTTCCTCCAAAAACTGGGCACCTCACTTCCAGAAGATCCTGCTATACCACTCCTGGGCATATACCCAGAGGATTCCCCACCATGTAATAAGGATACATGCTCTACTATGTTCATAGCAGCCCTATTTATAATTGCCAGATGCTGTAAAGAACCAAGGTATCCCTCAACAGAAGAGTGGATGCAAAAAATGTGGTATATCTACACAATGGAGTACTATTCAGCCATTAGAAACAATGAATTCATGAAATTCTTAGGCAAATGGATGGAGCTAGAGAACATCATACTAAGTGAGGTAACCCAGACTCAAAAGGTGAATCATGGTACGCACTCACTAATAAGTGGATATTAACCTAGAAAACTGGAATACCCAAAACATAATCCACACATCAAATGAGGTACAAGAAGAAAGGAGGAGTGGCCCCTTGTTCTGGAAAGACTCAGTGAAGCAGTATTTGGCAAAACCAGAACGGGGAAGTGGGAAGGGGTGGGTAGGAGGACAGGGGGAGAGAAGGGGGCTTACGGGACTTTCAGGGAGTGGGGGGCTAGAAAGGGGGAAATCATTTGAAATGTAAATAAAAAATATATCGAATAAAACAAAACAATATATATATATATAGGTTTAGGAGAAGAATTTATGCATAGGACTTCATTGGGGAAGGTGGTTTGAAAAAAACCACCAAGGGAAGAGGGGACTTGCTTTAAGATATTGTCTTATAGCTAAAATGGAGTTATGTTGCACAAAGTCCAGAGACCATCACAGAAAAGAAAGAAAGAATGTAGGAGGAAAAAGAGGAGATCTATTTACTGCCATCTTCTGGTCACTTCAGTCATTACAATCAAGGATGACTAGGCAAAACTCAATTAATGATCAGGGAGAGGGAAAGAGTTTATGGAGTCTCACCCTTCCCTTGTGAACTACTGGCATGCATGATGCTGGGAGAGTAATCATTGCTTTCAGCTGTCTATCCATGGGCGTGCCAACCAGGCTACCCACCAATGGTCATAATTAAACTCAGTGGGTCACGAAACAAAACAAGAAAGTGGAATGTAAGGAACAAATCTGTAATAAAGAGTGGGGATTAACAAGAGGTAGGAGAGAAACTAAAGAGAATACAAGGGTTAACAGTGATAAGAATCAATTTATACATTTCTGATATTGTCAAAAAAATTACAACTTGTTCATCAGAACACCCATAGCCGGCATGATTCGAGCTGAAGTGAGATCTGGGCTGTGCTCAACTTACCAAGAGACAGCAACTGGTGAACATATGCACAGTTATTCAAAGTCCTGAGAATGAGAGATGGATACTCAGCTCCAAATAGGAAAGTTACAAAAACAAACTGCCTAAATACACCCAAGGCTCAGACAGCATCAGAGAGGAGTCAGAAGGGAGGTCAGATCAGAGGGTGAGGAGGAGTACTGTGAAATGTTGTCTTCCAGACTTGGCTATCACACTCATGAACTGCCAGTAGACCTACACACAAAAACACTACCCAAAATTTCAGCACCAGTCTAGTAGATTATCTCCAGGCCTGTCTTAATCAGGGTTTCTATTCCTGCACAAACATCATGACCAAGAAGCAAGTTGGAGAGGAAAGGGTTTATTCAGCTTAGAATCCACATTGCTGTTCATCAACAAAGGAATACAGGGATGGAACTCAAGCAGGTCAAGAAGCAAAAGCTGATACAGAGGCCACAGAGGGATGTTTTTTTCTGGCTTGCATCCCCTGGCTTGCTCATCTTGCTTTCTTTTTTTTTTTCTGTTCTTTTTTTTATTCGATATATTTTTTATTTACATTTCAAATGATTTCCCCACTCCCAAAGAGTCCCGTAAGCCCCCTTCTCTCCCCCTGTCCTCCCACCCACCCCTTCCCACTTCCCCGTTCTGGTTTTGCTGAATACTGCTTCATTGAGTCTTTCCAGAACAAGGGGCCACTCTTCCTTTTCTTCTTGTACCTCATTTGATGTGTGGATTATGTTTTGGGTAATCTAGGTTTCTAGGTTAATATCCACTTATTAGTGAGTGCATACCATGATTCACCTTTCTTATAGAACCCAGGACTACCAGACCAGGGATGGCACCACCCACAAGGGCCCTCCCACCTTGATCACCAACCAAGAAAATGCACCACAGCTGGATCTCATGAAGGTACTTTCCCAACTGAAGCTCCTTTCTCTGTGATAACTCCAGCCTATGTCAAGTTGATACATAAAATCAGCCACTACAATTGTCCCCTTGTCAACCTGACATACAAACAAATCACCATTAAGCCTCAACCCCTAGTTTCTTATTCATCCCCAAGACCAAAACAACTTTAAAAGTCCCACAGTCTGTACATATTAAAAGTTTAATCCTTTTTTAAAAATCCAATCTCTTTTAAAATCCAAAGTCATTGTACAACTAAAATCTTTTAACTGTGGGCTCAATTAAAATACTTTATTCCTTCAAGAGGGCACAGTCACAATCAAAAACAAAATCAAACTCCAATCGTCCCATTGTTGAGATCCACTCAAGATCTTCTAGGGTCCTCCAAGGGCTTGGGTCACTACTCAAGACCTGTCCTTTGTAGCACACAGCTTGTCTTCTAGGCTCCAGATGCCTGTACCCCACTGCTACTAATGTTATTGGAGATCATCTCATGGTACTGACATCTCCAAAACACTTCTTCCCCTGTAACTAGACTTCACCAATAGCCTCTCATAAGTTTTTCTCTTCATAGACAAGCCTCAGCTCCTTTGAATTACCCCTTCAGTCCTGGGCCATCAATTGCAAGTGAGAAGGCACCTTTCACCAATGACTTTCCACTGTCTCTCACAGTGCTGAGCCTCAGCTGCTCTTCATGACCCCTTCATGCCTTCAAAACCAGCACTACCTTGGGTGACTCATATACATTACCAAGGCCAACCACAGTACAAGGTACAGCATTGACTATCTATGGGACACAGCCTCTGTGCTCTCAGAAAACTCTTCTCAATTGATTTCACCTCAGTGATGCTGGTCTCTTCTTAATCACCACTAATTTTGTAGTTCCAGCTAACCAGCATTGATAGTCCCAGTAACACAAAGGCATTCTTCCATAGTTCTGTTATCATGTTAATCACAGCAAATTCTTCAGTCCCAGCTAACCAAAACCACAGAATCATCACAATCAAATAGCAATGACCTTGATAAGAGTCTTTAACCTTCCCTCTGAAATTTCACAAGCTGGGCCTCCATCTTCTGCACTGTTCTCAACATTATCTTACACAACATCATCTTCCTACAAAACATCCCACGAGGCTCTTAACACTGAATGGTTCTTTTAGCACAAAGTTCCAAAATCCTCACATAGTCCTCTGCAAAACATGGTCAGGATGTCAAAGGAACACCATTCCTGTAACCAATTTGTTTTAGACAGGGTTTCTATTCCTGCACAAATATTATGACCAAGAACCAAGTTGGGGAGGAAAGGGTTTGTTCAGCTTACATGTCCACATTGCTATTCATCACCAAAGGAAGTCAGAACTGGAACTCAAGCAGATCAGGAAGCAGAAGCTGATTCAGAGGCCATGGAGGGATGTTACTTGCTGGCTTGCTTCCCCTGGCTTGCTCACCTTGCTTTCTTATAGAACAAGGACTACCAGACCAGGGATGGCATCACCCACAAGGGCCCTCCCACCTTGATCACCAACCAAGAAAATGCACCACAGCTGGATCTCATGGACTCACTTTCCCAACTGAAGCTCCTTTCTTTGTGATCATTCCAGCCTATGTCAAGTTGACACACAAAACCAGCCACTACAAGGCCTCAACTCTTACTTAATTGTTATTACAAGCTGACAATTGCTGGAGTAAGAAAAACTTTTCTTTCTCACTTGCTTCATTTATTTGTTTTATTTTCCCATGATAAGACCACTATTATGGTAGTTTGCTCTGGCACCTGGGAGCTGAGCCTGTGCTCTGGATCCCCATACACTCAGCACACACCTAGAGCAACCTGGGCCACCTGGGAATTCTGATACATCCAATGAACTGGAAAAAAAAATCCTGGATCAAAAAATGGAAATAGAAACATTAAAGAAAACATGATGTTAGACAACCATGGAGTCACAGAATAAAACAACATCATCAATAGAATAAAAAAAATAGAAGAGAGAATCTCAGGTGTAAAAGATAGCACAGAAGACATTGACACAACAGTCAAGGAAAATACATAAAGAAAAAGCTTCTAGGTCAAAATATTCAAGAAATCCAGGTCACAATGAAAAGACCAAAGTTAAGAAAAATAGGTATAGAAGAGAGTAAAGATTCCAAACTCAAAGAGACAGTAAACATCTTCAACAAAATTATAGAAGAAACCATCCCTAACATAAAAAAGAAATACAAATAAACATATAGGAATTTTACAGACCACAAAAAATATTGGGCCAGAAAATAAATTCTTCCTGTCACCTAAAAATCAAACAACAAAATGAACAGAACAAAGAAAGAATATTAAAAGTGGTAAAACAAAGAGGTAAAGTAACATATAAAGTCAGACCTATCAGAATTATTCCAGACTTCTCAACAGAGACTCTAACACCCAAAGATCCTGGGCAGATGTCATACATATCCTAAGAAAACAAAGGTTGCCAGCCCAGGCTACTGTACCAGCAAAACTCTCAATTACCATAGATAAAGAAATGAAGATATTCCATCACAAAACCAAATTTATACAATATCTTTTCATTAACCCAACACTACAGAGAATAATAGAAGAAAAACTCCAACACAATGAGGGGAAGCTAGAAAGTACCCAGATGTCCCTAAAAGAGGAATGGATATAGAAAATGTGGTATATATACACAATGGAGTACTATTCATCTATTAAAAA
The DNA here is from genome assembly GCF_947179515.1 of Apodemus sylvaticus. Lineage (NCBI taxonomy): Eukaryota > Metazoa > Chordata > Mammalia > Rodentia > Muridae > Apodemus > Apodemus sylvaticus. The sequence goes on along the minus strand of NC_067485.1, from coordinate 80,313,818 downwards.
CAATGAATTCATGAAATTCTTAGGCAAATAGATGGGACTAGAAAGTGTCATCCTGAGTTAGGCAACCCAGTCACCAAAGAACACACATGGTATGCACTCATTAATAAGAGGATGTTAGGCCAAAAGCTCAAAATAAACAAGTTACAATTCACCCAGCACAGGAAGCTCAAGAAGAAGGAGGACTTAAGTGAGGGTGCTTTGGTTCCTCAAAGAAAGGGAACAAAATACTCACAGGAGCAATAAGGGAGATAATGTGTGGAGCAGAGACTGAAGTAATGGCCAGCCAGAGACTGCCCTACCTTGGGATTGATCCTATCAACAGTCACCAAACCCGGACACTACTATGGACAACAAGAAGTATATACCAAAAGGAGCATGCCATGGTTGGCTCTGGAGGGGCCCTGCCAGAGCCTTACAAATACTGAGGCAGATGCTAGCAACCAACTGTTGGACTGGGAATGGGGTCCCCAATGGAGGAACTGGAAGGTAGTCCAGAGGATCTGAAGGGTTTTAAAGCCCCATGGGAAGAACAATGATTTCGGCCACCCAGATGCCCCAAGACTCTCAGAGACTGAACCATCAACCAAGGGACACACATGGTTCCAGCCAAAAATGTTTCAGAGGAAGGCCTTGTTGGGTATCAGTGGGAGGAATGGTCCTTGGTCAGGTAAAGGCTCAACAGAGGCCCCAACAAAGGGAAACCGAGTGGGGAAGGTGGGAGTGTGCTGGGTGGAGGGGCATGTATGTGGAGGCAGGGGGAGGAAGGAGGAGTTGGGGGTCTTTGGGGAGGGGGGAAATCAGGAAAGGTTTTTCCTTGGGCAATGTAAATGAAAATGATATTCAATAAAAAAAAAAGAAAAAAAACAAAAAAAGAAGAGAATGAAGAGAAAACCCTCAAGCACAAGGGAACAGCAGAAAATTTCCTGAACAGAACACCAATAACTTATGCTCTAAGATCAAGAATAGACAAATGGGACCTTATAAAACTACAAAGCTTCTGTAAGACAAAGGACACTGTCAATAGGAAAAAATGCAATGAACAAATTGGGAAACGATTTTACCAACCCTACATCGGATAGAGGGCTAATATCTAATATATACAAAGAACTCAAAAAGAAGACTCCAGAGAACCAAATAACAATATAAAAAAGGGTGTACATAGGTAATCAAAGAATTCTCAACTGAGGAATACTGCATGGTTGAGAAGCACCTAAAGAAATGTTCCAAGTCCTTAGCCATCAGGGAATTGAAAATCAAAACAACCCTGAAATTCCACATCACACCTGTCAGAATGGCTGAGATAAAAAACTCAGGTGACAGCAGTTGCTGGAGAGAATGTGGAGAAAGAGTAACACTCCTCCACTGGTGGTGGGATTACAAGCTGTACAATCACTCTGGAAATCAGTCTGGCAATTCTTCTGAAAAATGGAAATAGTACTAGGGAGGACCCAGCTATATGACTCCTGGGTATATACCCAGAAGAAGCTCCAACAAGTAATATGGACACATGCTCCACTATGTTCATAGCAACCTTATTTATAATAGCCACAAGCTGGAAACAACCCAGATGTCCCTCAACAGAGGAATGGATGCAAAGAATGTGGTACATTTACACAATGGAGTACTATTCAGCTATTAAAAACAGTGAATTCATGAAATTTTTAGACAGATGAATGGAACTAGAAAATATCCTGAGTGAGTTAACCGAATCATTAAAGAACACACATGGTATCCATTCACTGATAAGTGGATATTAGTCCAGAAGCTTTGAATACCTACTGTACAATTCACAGACCAAATGAACCCCAAGAAGAAGGAAAACAAAAGTGTGGATACTTTGATACTTCTTAAAAGGGAACAAAATACCCATGGTAAGAGATACAGAGAGACAAACTGTGGAGTAGAGACTGAAGGAAAGGCTATTCAGAGACAGCTCCACCTGGGGATCCATAAAACATACAGTCACCAAACCCAGACACTATTGTGGATGCCAAAGAGTACTTGCTGACAGGAGCCTGATATAGCTGTGTCCTGAGAGTCTCTACCAGTACCTGACAAATATAGATGTTGGTGCTCTCAGCCAACCATTGGACTAAGCACAAATTCCCCAATGGAGGAGCTGGAGAAAGGACACAAGGAGCTGAAGGAGCTTGCCGCCCCATAGTAGGAACAGCAATATTAACCAACCAGTACCCCCCAGACCTTCCAGGGACTAAACTACCAGCCAGAGAGTACACAAAGAGGGACCAATGGATCTAGCTGCACATGTAGCAGAGGATGGTTTTGCTGGACATCAAAGGGAGGAGAGGCCCTTGGTCCTTAGAAGGCTAGATGCCCAAGAATAGGGGAATTTCAGGACAGGGAAGCAGGAGTGCGTGTGTTGATGAGCAAGGGGAGAAGGAATTTGGGTGGGGTGTTTTCAGAGGGAAACCTGGAAAGTGGATAACATTTCAAATGTAAATAAAGAAAATATCTAATAATAATACCATAAAACTCATCAGACCATGCTACAAAAGCCTATACTCAACAAAATTTTGTTTTATTTCCAACAAAATTGGAAAATCTAAATATGGATGATTTTTCTAAACAGATACTACATACTAAAGGTAAACAAGAGCATGTAAACTATCTAAACAGGCCCATATCCCCTAAGGAAATAGAAGATGACATTAAAAAGCTGGCAAGCAAAAACAGCCTAGGGCCAGATGGCTTCTGGGCAGAATTCTATCAGCCCTTCAAAGAAAAGCTAATGCCAACACTCCTCAAACTATTTCATGAAAGTAAAACAGAAGGAGCACTACCTAATTAATACTGTGAAGCCACAATTACTCTGATACATAAACCAAACAAGGACCCAGTAAAGAGAACTTCAGATCAATTTGACTTGCAATCATCAATGGAAAAGTACTCAATAAAATACTAGCAAACCAAATCTAGGAACACATCAAAGACATCATTCAGCATGACCAAGTAGGCTTCATCCCAGGGATGCAAGGTTGGTTCAATATATGAAAATTCACTAACTATATAAACAAACTCAAAGAAAAAAATCAATGCTCATCTCATTAGATGCTGAAAAAGCCTTTGACAAAATATAACACCTCTTCATGTTAAAAGTATTAAAATAATCAGAAATGCAAGTCCCATACCTAAACATAATAAAAGCAATATGCAGCAAACCAACTGCCAATATCAAATTAAATGAACAACTTTTCATTGCTAAAGTTACATGTTCCTGCTCACTACTATGATTGCAGCCATTAAACCTCTTGATGGAAAACTTGTATAGAGAGAAAACCTGTATTTGAAATAAATATAATCTCTATCTTAATTTCAGAAAACTGCAACTAAAATGATTATGTCTAATTATTTTGTGTATATAATAAACTGAAGGACATGTGGATGAAAATGAGGCCAACCTACTATAGTGCCTGGGAGAGAAACAGGTACATCAGTCACAGAAAATAGGAGTACTGGATACTACAACATTAATGAATTCAAGAACCAGTGGCTTTTTGTGGTGAACAGCTCTAGGTCAGCAGGGCCTTCCGCCCTTCCCCCACCCCACTTCCCAGAGCAGTGGAATAACTGCCAAGCACTGAGATTACCATGAAATCTTAGCGACAAAGGTCAGCATACTAGTCAGTAGCCCTGCGAACATTGGCAGTTCCTCCTACTCCTAGACACTGGGGCCACTTAGGGAAGCTGACACATTTCTTTCTCCACCTGCCTCCCAGCCTGCCCCTTTCCCCTGACCCCCAGCCCCAGACACCTGTCATTGCTGTCTCGGTCATTGATGTCATTTTTCCTAAGTATGAGTCTGTACTCTACTGTGGCAACATCACCCTGGGTAGCAGCCTTGTGGATCTTGCTGAAGGCTTTGTAGCTTTTGATCCCTCTGAGGGAAGAGAGGCCAGTACTACTCTGACATGGCCTGCGAAGGACTCCCTCTGGCTGGTGGAGGATCCAAGGGAAGATGGCCTTTGATTCTAGCAGCACAAGAAGTTCATGGTGGAGCTCCCCACCCACCCACTCCAAGTCAACCCAAGTCACCACAACCCCTCCCCTCCCTCTTGGCTCTTAGACACCCTCAGAACCAACACACTGATATAGACCTGCAAATGAGTCTTGTCACCACTGCCAGCAACACCAGGACAAATCACCCACAAGCAAGCTCAGTAGGATAGAGTCCAGGCAGTTACTCCTGTCAACTGACTTCTATCCGACTGTTCCTAAGCAACACATCTAAACACAGGCATGTGCACTCTGACCAATGGGAAAGCCTAGGTCCAACAGCTGTGATAGAGGTTCTCAGCATGCTTGCTATGCATGCACAAGACCTGATCTGGGAAATTATCTTTACTAGCCTTGGAGCCTCCTCAAGCCTGCACTGCTTTAATCTCCAACAACACTTACCTAAAACATGTCAGTCACTCTGCCCTCTGTTTGCCTTCATTTCTAAGGAGAAAAGCCCCTGATCCCCCACTATGGTCTATGGGGATTTGGCTGGAGTCACGAGGTGAGGAAGATGACTTTGATGATATCAGAAGCAGTGACAACAACAACATATTTCTTTTTCTTCCTCTCTACTTCATGTCCAGTAAGTCAAAGAAGAAATAAAGACATCAAAGCCTTTGTAAATTAAATGAAAGTGAAGGCACAACATACCAAATTCTATGGGACACAATGAAATCAGTGCTAAAAGGAAAGATCATAGCCCTAAGTGCATTCATTTAAAAAAAGTAGATTTCCCATAATAAAAATTTAAATATACACCTATTTTTAAAGTTCTAGAAATAGAAGCAAACACACCAAAAAGTAGGCACTGAAAATAATCAAACTCGGGACTGAAATCAATTCATTAGGAACAAAGACAACAGGACAATGAATCAACCAAGCTAAGAGCTGGTTCTTAGAGAATAATCAACAAGATGGACAAATCGTTATCCAAACTAAATAAAAGTCAGAGAGATATTATCCATACTAACAAAACAGAAATGAAAAGGGAAACCTAATAACAGATGCTGAGGAAACTTAAGTCATCAGGTCTTACTGGAAAAGCATCTTCTCCAACAATTTGGAAAATCTAAGGAAATGGATGATTTTCTAGATAAATACTTACCAAAGTTAAAACAAGGAAACAAATTAAATAGTTCTATAACCCCTAAAGAAATAGAAGCAGCCATTAAAATCTAGAGTCTCACAGCCTGTGGGTCTCAGATTTCAGGCAATCCAAATTCAAGGGCCAAGATCACCCTCAGGTCCTTCAAGAAAAACAGCCAAGATGACTGTGGACAGTATTCAGGTGCCTAGATGGGCCTGTCATATCCCACACGTCAGAGATGGACACAGAAACGGTCTCCTGGGAGCAGACTGAAGACAAGCCCAAATTGGGCTTGGGGACAAAGGAACTGGCTTTGTAATTTGGTGACCCGAGATCTATCCTCAGAACTCTTGAAGGAAGAAGGAGAGACCTGACTCCACACCATTGTCCTCTGACACCCAGATACACACCCCAACCCAACACATCATACACGGTTATAGAAAATATTAGAAGTTCAAACAAAAACCCAGTTGGCCAAGGCCTGACAGCCTGCCTGACAATCTACATACATACATACATACATACATACATACATACATACATACACACACACGCACACACACACACACACACACACACACACACACACACACACACACACTGAATGAGAACAACAGATGAATTTCCAGGGTCACCTGGCTGTCAGGGTCCTAAACAGACTAGATAGAAGTTACCTACCTCCTTCCACCTTGGGGAATCCTACAGTACCTGGGCAATTGTGGCATACCCTGAAGGAAGTGCAGCCCCAACTTTCCATGCTGAACAGCCCCAGTACACCCTCTGCTGGGCACAGGGAGAGGCAGCAGGTTCTTTAACAAGCAGATGAACAACAAGTCTGAGTCAATTTTCTGTTTTTATTTGTTTTGATGCCTGGAAACTATGCTCCTTCTCATAGGTGTGCCAACAGGCTGGCTGCAGACCAGTCCCTCTGTGGAACTTCTAACACATGGTTGGATTTCAGAAGGACCAGATCTCTCAGCACTTCCTTCATGGACCCATATTCTTCTTACACCAAGCATGTTGGACCTGAGTCTGTACCACAACAGGCCAAGGGCCACAGGGACACTATTAAGAGGGCATGCACGAGAGATGAGACCTATTCACAGCACTGCTATGTGAAGAAGGTGTAGAACTGGAAATCAAAACAATCACCAGTTAGTGATATCAGTTACGTGTTGGGCCCCACAAATCAATACTCATTGAATAGCTCTATGACCCTCCAGAAAATGTCAGTAAAGGTGGATGCAGGTGGACAGAAGAGTGCACAGAGCTCTTCCTTGATCCAAACTTCTCCTCCTGGGAACGGAGAACTCCAATACACATCAGAGCTCTCTCAAGGCTCTGCATAAGTCTTCTGATGACTAGCTGTACCAGCTGCTCCCTGCTGGCTGGATCACAAGTCTTATATGTGTGTTTGGAATGGTTGGGGGTGGGCAACACAGTGATAGACTTGTGCTTAATTGTCATAGAAGTCCATGTGGGCTCCAGACAGGAAGGTGTCCTTTTACAGAAAGCTAAGTTGTTTCTGGTTTGACATTCTACAAGCCACCAGTTAACACTCTGCCTTCAACTTCTGCACTCTTCTCCTTAACTTATGGAGGTTTCCTGAGCCAACTGCTGCATTTCAAAGTCCAGGGGATCTGGTGGACAGAAAGTACAATCTAGGAATAGCAGCTGTAGGTCCCTGCTGGGTGTGGAGAGTAGAGCTGAATCAGGTCTGGCCTGAGGCTCTGTCATGTCACCTGTTAACCGTTTTTCTTTTTGTTAGTTATGTTCTCTCTATGTTCTTGAAAATCAGGATCTTCTTACCTTAGTCCCCAGTGCTGGGATTGCAGGTGAAAACCACCATACCAGGTTATGCCTGAGTTTTGGATTCAAAGCTAAAGTCTATGAAGCATGGTGTAAAATCAAGTTCATCATCTCTTGTCCACATAACGCTTCTTCCTGACTTTCCTATTATATTAACAGATAAGTATCCCTGCAGGTTCCCCATTCCACCTACAGCCAACCAAGGACCAGGTGAGACCTTTTTCATCTTAAACCCAGGCAAGAAGCTCCATGACAACCTTGCTTTTCTCCTTATTTCAATACTTCCTCTTAGCTGTCTGATAAATTCACCTGGCAACACATCGTTGGGCTTACATGGTTTCTCAAAATATCTGGGTGGGGCCTCAGATGGTAAAGTGCTTGCCAAACAAGCATGAGGACCTGAGTTCAAATCCCCATTCAAATTTGAATGTAGGGATTTGAGGGATGGAGGGATCCCTGTAATGAGCATTTGCTGTCCTTGTAGAGAACTGGGGTTTGAGTTCCAGTACCAACAGGGGAGCTGAGAACCATTCATTACTCTATTTACATCCAATATGCTGCCATCTCCTGGCCTCTGCAGGTACTGCATGCAGGTGTTGACCATAGACATTCAGGGAAAACAGACACACAGAGAGGTGGGAAGAGGGAGAGGGCACTGCTAGGGGTAAAGAGAGAGAGAAATTAACCTATTACATTCTAACAAGCTTTGTCACTTTTTCTTGCATTTTGGGAAAATGTCTCCTGCCTGCTAATGGAAATGTCCTCCCAAATATTATGGTGTGTTAGGGGCAGAAATTCATCCAACACAAGGACTGAAAAGCATTTTCCTCACATTTGAATATCCTCTAGCATGACACACCACCTGATCTTCTCCCCTCCCTCTTGTGTTTTGAGATGTCTCTTGTAGCCCATGTGGGCCTCTAACTGGCTGTGTGGCCAGGAGTGACTTTGAACTCCTGCTCCCACCTCTCAAGTCATCTACCATACCCAGTTTTATCTTCTTGAACACCTCTGGGGGAGGCTTGCAATCTTCCCAAACAGACTTTTTCTCTTTGGAAACCTGTGAGAACATTCTTCCAGAGACTGAAAGGAAAAACTTGGCTGGGCTCTGCTTGTATTTAGGCCCTGTGGAAGGTTCTCAGTTCCTTCATGGTACCTGGGAAGCCTCCACACTGCTACCTTCCCTCTGGGCCCTTCTGGAACTGGCTCCTCTCCTGACAGTGCTTTACAATGGTCACTGCAATCTGAAGGAGCCTAGGCTGAGCTCAGAGCAGGTAAGCTCGATGTTGGACCAAAAAATATCATGCATGCATGTATAGGACAGGTACTAGATGATATGATGAGAACCAGCACAGATGGAGAAGTTAAAAGCAAGCTTGGGTCCTAGTCCTGCCTCACTCAAGCCTTAGACAGATCATTTTGTCTTTGTGTCTATGTCCAGGATCCCATCCTAGTCCAGAAAGGTACAAGCAACTAGGTCTCACCTTTAGTTGCTTTCACAACTATTACATGTTGAAACTTTGTAACCACAAAAATTGTAAGTTTAGAAGAAAGACCCAGTGGCATATTAATGGACTGCTTGGACAAGACAAGGTATCAGAAAACCACCTACTCTTTAATTTGCATAAGAACAGGGTCCCCATCTTCTTCCTCCTAGCACCCTTTCTCCATTCCATTCGGTGTGGCAGCACAGCTTAGCCTGGGAAGCTCACCACTCAGCAATATCTGTTTGCTTGTCCTTCAACATTTACTGCATCCAGTCTCCTAACAGCTTTGACAGCCAGGGAGTCTTGTCTACACTGGAAATCACATTCTCTTCCCAGTGCTTCAGGGTTCCCCCGGTGCCACTCCCAGGAGCTCAGCCCCTTGCTGAGACACTTGTTCCCAATTTTTACCCTTTCCCAGAGTCAGTTTCCTCTCTCAGGTTTTCCTTTTCTTCATCTCTGTGGGACATACCATAAAGCCAGGAAATGATCAATGTCAGTCTTGGATGAAGTCCTTGCCTGTTTAGAGGTTCTGGCCCACTTGCATTAGGAGTATCAGAAGCCTTCTCCGGAAGCACCTTCCCCAAAAGAGACTTTGCAGACAGAACAAGAATATGAAGAGGACATACAGGGGAAGAAATAGGCTGAGAATCATGACCATCTCATAAACAAGATCCATTTTCAGGAAAACCACAACTTGATTCTTTGCTAACTGTGTCTAGCAACCTTACCATGTAACCTATGTCATGCTCCTCAGGAAACACTTCATGGACTCAAAAGATATAGAAAAAAGCCCAGCACTTAGGAGATGTCAGAGAAGGATAAGGAGCATAAGACACAGAATGCTTTGGTCCATTTTTAGGATGAAGTGAGCTGGAGTCCAGTGGAATTACAGACAATCTGGTTAGCTTCATTTGTTCCAGGAAGCTACAAGAAGGAAGGCCTAGCCACTTAGCCAGGGTAGGGAAGCCAGCAATTAGAAGGGACCACTCTTAAGTCCTAATTTTTTTTATTGGATGAGCCTTTTGTCATAGGACAATAGATAGGAAACCTAGAAGGATGCATGTCTATAGGCCTATCTATAGGAGAAGAGAACCAGAATGTCTCTGTATAGGTTTTTAAAACCCACTCTCTTATTCCAAGTCAGTACCTTGGCCATTAATGTTTTCCTCCATGCCAGAGTTCCCTTTGTGACGTATTGTAGATTTAAAACTACTCTGTTATCACTAGGCTTTTGAATTTATCTTAATTTCCCAATGTAGTCAAAGGACCTCCAACAGGCATAGTGAGTTCAAGGCTAGCAGCACTATAAGAGACACTGTCACAAGACAAAATACAATACAGAAAAATAAGGGTTTGGATAGAGAGATGGCTCAGTCAGTGACACGCTTGACCTGCTGTATTTAAATCCCAAAACCCACATTAAAAATGACTGCTGTGGCCAAGCAATGATAGTGCTAGCCTTAAATCCTAGTCCTCTGGAGGCAGAGGAGGTGGATTTCTCTGGGTTCCAAGACAGCTTGGTTTACAATGCTAGTTCCAGGAAAGCCAGGGCCTCACAGGATACCCTGTCTTAGACAGGCAGATGTGGTGAAGCTTTCAATTGCAGCACTAGGGATACAGAAGCAGGTGATGAAATTTGCTGCTAGTGTGGCTACATGACATTCTAAAAAAAAGACAAAACAAACTTTTCAAAAGGCATGAAGAACCATAGGCATTGTCCTCTGACCTATAGCCCCTACAAGCCCACAACACACCCATTCACACAGCAATAGACACTCACCTTAACATACAGAGAAAAAAACAGAAAAGGAAAGTTTCATAAATGAAAGAAAGCATACAGATTCCTGTTTACATCACAGTTTTTTTGTTGTTTTGTTTGTTGGTTGGTTGGTTGTTTTTTTTTTTTCCAGACAGGGTTTCTCTGTGTAGCCCTAGCTGTCCTGGAACTCACTTTGTAGACCAGGCTGACCTCGAACTCAAAAATCTGCCTGCCTCTGCCTCCCAAGTGCTGGGATTAAAGGTGTGCATCACTGCCCGACTACATCTCTTTTTTTAAAAAAACAGATTTTTGGGAGCGCACAGCTTGCTCCGGTGGCATGGAGCTTAGGTTCCAGTCCTGAGGCCTCTAGATATCTCCGCTTCAGGATCCAGAACAGCCTGGGCGGCAACACCACATCTCCAGGTCCTGCAAGAGGCAAGAGGGGCTTCCGGGAGGCCGACTGGGAGGAGTCAGTGTGCCCTGGTGAATCCAGTAGGCCCTGGCGGGAGCCTTCAGGTGTCTCCTTAGGGATCTGAACAGCCTGGGCATCAGCACCCTGTCTCCAGGCAGTGCAAGGAGGTAAGCTGTGCACCAGAGGCCACCTGGAAAGAGGCAGCTTGCACTGGTGAGTCCAGCATTGACAAGACCATCTAATACCAGTGAGAACTAGATGGCAAAAGGCAAACGCAGGAACGTCACTAACAGAAATCAAGGCAATATGGCAACATCTGAACCCAATTCTCCTTTAACAGCATGTCCTGGATACCCTATCACACAAGTAAAACAAGATTTGGATTTAAAATCACTGGTCATGATGCTGGTACAGGAACACATGAAGGACATACTTAAAGAAATTCAGGAGAAAATGGATCAAAAGTTAGAAGCCCTTGCAAGGGAAACACAAAAATCATTGAAAGAAATTCAGGAGAATACAAAAGCCAATAAGGAGGAAACACAAAAATCACTTAAGAAATACAGGAGAACTTTGGTCAACAGGCTGAGGTCATGAAAGAGGAAACACAAAAATCTCTTAAAGAATTACAGGAAAGCACAAACAAGCAAGTGAAGGAGCTAAGCAAAACCTTCCAGGATCTAAAATCAGAAGTAGAAACAACTAAGAAAACTCAAAGGGAGACAACTTTGGAGATAGAAAGCCTTGGGAAGAAATCAGGGGACTTAGATGCAAGGATCAAACAACAGAATACAAGAGATAGAAGAAAGAATCTCAGATGCTGAAGATACCATAGAAACCATGGACTCAACAGTTAAAGAAAATGCAAAATGCAAAAAGCTTGTAACCCAAAATATCCAGGAAATCCAGGACACAATGAGAAGACCAAACCTAAGGATTATAGGCATAGATGAGAATGAAGATTTACAACTTAAAGGGCCAGCAAATATCTTCAATAAAATTCTGGAAGAAAACTTCCCTAACCTAAAGAGAGAGATGCCCATGAATATACAAGAAGCCTACAGAACTCCAAACAGACTGGACCAGAACAGAAATACCTCCTGTCAAATAATAATCAAAACACCAAATGTACTAAACAAAGAAAGAATATTAAAGGCAATAAGAGAAAAAGGCCAAGTAACATATAAAGGAAGACCTATCAGAATCACAGCAGACTTTTCACCTGAGACTATGAAGGCTAGAAGATCCTGGGAAGATCTCATGCAGACTCTAAGAGAACACAAATGCCAGCCAAAACTACTATACCCAGAAAAACTCTCAATCACCATAGATGGAGAAACTAAGATATTCCATGACAAAACCAGGTTTACCCAATATCTATCCACAAACCCAGCCCTACAAAGGATAATAGGAGGGAAACACCAATACAAGGAGGGAAACTTCACCCTGGAAAAAGCAAGATAGTAACCTTTCATCAAACCCAAAAGAAATTAACCAATCAAATTTAAAAAATAACGTCAAAAATGACAGGAAGTAACAATCACTATTCCTTAATATCTCTTAACATCAATGGACTCAATGCCCCAATAAAAAGACATAGACTAACCGAATGGATATGTAAACAGGACCCTACATTTTGCTGCTTACAGGAAACATACCTCAGGGTCAAAGACAAATACTATCTTAGAGTAAAAGGCTGGAAGACAATTTTACAAGCAAATGGTCTCAGGAAACAAGCTGGAGTAGCCATTCTAATATCAGATAAAATTGACTTTCAACCCAAAGTCATCAAAAGAGACTCTGAGGGACATTTCTTGCTGGTCAAAGGAAAAATACAACAAGAAGAACTCTCAATCCTAAACATCTATGCTCCAAATGCAAGGGCACCCTCATTCATAAAAGAAACTTTATTAAAGCTCAAAGCACACATTGCACCTAACACAATAATTGTGGGTGACTTCAACACTGCACTTTCCTCAATGGACCGATCAGGAAAACAGAAACTAAACAGGGACAGAATGGAACTAATTGAGGCTTTGAACCAATTAGATTTAACAGATATATATATAGAACATTCTATCGTAAAGCAAAAGAATATACCTTTTTCTCAGCACCTCTTGGTATCTTCTCCAAAACAGACCATATAATTGGTCATAAGACAGACCTCAAAAAATATAAGAAGATTGAACTAATCCCATGCCTCCTATCAGAGCACTATGGAGTAAAAGTGGTCTTCAATAGCAACCAAAACAACAGAAAACCCACATACACGTGGAAACTGAACAATATTCTACTCAATGATACCTTGGTCAAGGAAGAAATAAAGAAAGAAATTTAAGACTTTTTAGAACATAATGAAAACAAAGACACAACATACCCAAATCTATGGAACACAATGAAAGCAGTGCTAAGAGGAAAACTCATAGCCCTGAGTGCATCCAAAAAGAAAATGAAGAGAGCATACACTAACAGCTTAATGACACACCTGAAAGCCCTGGAACAAAAAGAAGCTATTTCACCCAAGGGGAGTAGAAGGCAGGAAATCATCAACCTCAGGGCTGAAATCAATCAAGTAGAAACAAAGAGAACCATACAAAGAATCAACAAAACCAGGAGCTGATTCTTTGAGAAAATCAACAAGATAGATAAACCCTTAGCCAGACTGATCAAAGGACACAGAGACAGTATCCAGATTAACAAACTTAGAAATGAAAAGGGAGATATAACAACAGAAACTGAGGAAATTCAAAAAATCATTAGATCCTACTACAAAAGCCTATACTCAACACAACTGGAGAATCTGGAGGAAATGGACAGTTTCCTAGACAGATATCCGACACCAAAACTAAATCAGGATCAAATAGCTCAATTAAACAGTCCTATAACACCTGAAGAAATAAAAAGGGTCATAGAAAGTCTCCCAACCAAAAAAAGCACGGGACCAGACAGCTTCAGTGCAGAGTTCTATCAGACCTTCAAAGAAGTCCTAACACCAATACTCTTCAAACTATTCCACAAAATAGAAACAGAAGGAACTCTACTCAACTCGTTTTATGAAGCCACAATTACGCTGATACCAAAACCACACAAAGAACCAACAAAGAAAGAGAACCTCAGGCCAATTTCTCTCATGAATATTGATGCAAAAATACTTAATAAAATTCTTGCCAACTGAATCCAAGAACACGTCAAACGATCATCCACCATCATCAAGTAGGCTTCATCCCAGGGATGGTTCAATATAAAGAAATCCATCAATGCTATCCACTACATAAACAAACTCAAAGAAAAAAACCATATGATCATCTCATTAGATGCAGAAAAAGCATTTGACAAAATCCAGCATCCTTTCATGCTAAAAGTATTGGAAAGAACAGGAATTCAAGGCCCATATCTAAACATCATTAAAGCAATATACAGCAAACTAAATGGAGAGAAACTTGAAGCAATCCCACTAAAATCAGGGACTAGACAAGGCTATCCTCTCTCTCCATATCTTTTCAATATAGTACTTGAAGTTCTAGCTAAGGCAATTAGACAAAATAAGGAAGTCAAGAGGATACAAATTGGAAAGGAAGAAGTCAAATTATCACTATTTACAGATGACATGATAGTCTACTTAAGTGACACGAAAACCTCCACCAGAGAACTACGACAGCTGATAAACAACTTCAGCAAAGTGACTGGTTATAAAATCAACTCAAGGAAATCAGTTGCCTTCCTATACTCAAAGGATAAGCAGGCTGAGAAAGAAGTTAGGGAAATGACACCCTTCAATATAGCCACAAACAATATAAAGTATCTTGGTGTGACTCTAACCAAACAAGTGAAAGATCTATATGACAAGAACTTCAGGTCTCTGAAGAAGGAAATCAAAGAAGACCTCAGAAAATGGAAAAATCTGCCATGCTCGTGGATTGGCAGGATTAATATAGTTAAAATGGCCATCTTGCCAAAAGCGATCTACAGATTCAATGCAATCCCCATCAAAATCCCAACTCAGTTCTTCACAGAGTTAGAAAAAGCAATTCTCAAATTCATCTGGAATAACAAGAAACCCAGGATAGCTAAAACTATTCTTAACAACAAAAGAAATTCTGGGGGAATCAGTATCCCTGACTTCAAGCAATACTACAGAGCAATAGTGTTAAAAACTGCATGGTATTGGCACAGTGACAGACAAGTGGACCAATGGAATAGAATTGAAGATCCAGAAATGAATCCACACACCAATGGTCACTTGATCTTCGACAAAGGAGCCAAAAACATCCAGTGGAAAAAAAGATAGCCTTTTCAACACATGGTGCTGGATCAATTGGAGGTCAGCATGCGGAAGAATGCGAATTGAACCATTCTTATCTCCATGTACTAAACTTCACTCCAAGTGGATCAAGGACCTCCATGTAAAACCAGACACACTGAAACTAATAGAAAAGAAACTGGGGAAGACCCTTGAGGACATGGGCACAGGGGAAAAGTTCCTGAACAGATCACCAATAGCTTATGCTCTAAGATTAAGAATTGACAAATGGGACCTCATAAAATGACAAAGTTTCTGTAAGCAAAGGACACTGTTAAAAGGACAAAACAGCAACCATCAAATTGGGAAAGGATATTCACCAACTCCACATCTGATAGAGGGCTAATATCCAATATATACAAAGAACTCAAGAAGTTAGACCCCAGGGAACCTAATAACCCTATTAAAAAATGGGGTACAGATCTAAACAAAGAATTTTCACCTGAAGAAATTCGGATGGCCGAGAGGCACCTTAAGAAGTGCTCAACATCATTAGTCTTTAGGGAAATGCAGATCAAAACAACCCTGAGATTTCACCTTACACCAGTCAGAATGGCTAAGGTAAAAAACTCAGGAGACAGCAGGTGTTGGCAAGGATGAGGAGAAAGAGGAACACTCCTCCACTGCTGGTGGCACTGTAAGATGGTACAACCACTTTGGAAATCAGTCTGGAGGTTCCTCAGAAAACTGGACATTAGACTTCCAGAGGACCCTGCTATACCTCTCCTGGGCATATACCCAAAGGATTCCCTGGCATGCAATAAAGACACATGCTCCATTATGTTCATAGCAGCCTTATTTATAATAGCCAGAAGCTAGGAAGAACCCAGATGCCCCTCAAAGGAGGAATGGATACAGAAAATGTGGTATATTTACACAACGGAATACTACTCAGCAATTAGAAACAATGGATTCACAAAATTTTTAGGCAAATGGTTTGATCTGGAAAATATCATCCTAAGTGAGGTAACCCAATCACAAAAGAATACACATGGAATGCAATCTCTGATAAGTGGATATTAATTAGCCCAGAAGCCCTGAATACCCAAGGCACAAATGGCATAACAAATGACTCCCATGAACAAGTATGGAGAGGGTCTTGATCCTGGAAAGGATTGATCTAGCATTGGAAGGGAATATAAGGACAGAGAAAAAGGAGGGAGGTGATTGGAGAAGGGATGGAGAGAAGAAGGCTTATGGGACATATGGGGAGGGGGTATCCAGGAAAGGGGAAATCATTTGGAATGTAAACAAAGAATATAGAAAATAAAAATATTTTTTAAAAAAGACCAAAAAAACCCAGATTTTTTACTTAATGTATGTGAGTACACTGTCTCTCCCTTCAGACACACAAGAAGAGGGCATTATATCCCATTAAAGATGGTTCTGAGTCACCATGTGGTCGTTGGGAATTGAACTCATGACTGCTGGAAGAGCAGTCAGTGCTTTTAAGAGCTTGAGCTATCTCACCAGCCTCTATATCTAATTTTTTAAATCTTTTGTCTGTCTATCTATCTATCTATCTATCTATCTATCTATCTATCTATCTATCTATCTATCTCAAACTCCAGATTTTATTCCACATCTGATACCTTCTCCCATGACCCTGTCTCCACAAGGATGTCCCCACCATTCATCCCCCACTGTACCAGATCTCTAAACTCCCTGGAGCCTCCAGACTCTTGAGGGTTAAGTGCATTTTCTCCGACTAAACCCAGTCCTCTGCTGTATATGTGTTGCGGGCCTCATATCACCTGGTATATGCTGCCTGGTTGGTGTTCCAGTATCTGAGAGATCTCAGGTTAATTGAGGCTTCTGGTCCCCTAACAGGGTTGCCCTCCTCCTCCTTATCTTCTTCCAGATTTTCCCTAATTCAAACACAGGGTGCAGCAGCTTCTGTCCATTGGTTGGGTGCAAATATCTGCATCTGACTCTTTCAGCTGCTTGTTGTATCTTTCAGAGTACAGTCATGACAGGTCACTTTTGGTGAGGGCTCCATTGCCTCAGTAATAATGTCAGGTCTTGGGGCCTCCCCTTAAGCTGGATCCCACTTTGGGCCTATCGCTGTACCTCTTTTCCTCACGTTGTTCTCCTTTTCCATTTCTGCAGTTCTTTCAGATAGAAACAAATATGGGTCAGAATTTTGACTCTGAGATGGCAACCCCTCACAAATTGATGCCCTGTCTTTCTGCTGGAGGTGGGCTTTACAGGTTTCCTCTCTCCAAAGTAAGGCATTTCCTCTAAGGTCCCTGCCATTGAATCCAGAGAGTCTCTCACCTCCCAGGTCTCTGATACATTCTGGGGCTTTCCCCCAACCTCCTAATTCCTCAGGCTGCCTGTTTCCATTCTTTCTGCTGGCACTCAGGACTTCAGTCCTTTTCCCCACCCAGTACCAGACCATGTTCCCTTCCCCCTTCCCCTTTCCCTCCCAGGTCCCTCTCTCTATCCCCCATTTTGGTTGCTTTCTTCTCCCTTCCAAGTGTCCTGAGGCATCCTCACTTTGTCCCTTCGGCTTGTTGAACTCTTTGAGTTTAGTGGATTATATCTTGGGTATTCTGTACTTTTAAAATTTTTTGTCTTATATCCACTTATTGCTGAGTACATACCATGCATGTCCTTTGGAGTCTGAATGTCCTCACTCAAGATGATATTTTCTAGTTCCATCCATGTACCTGTAAAACTCGGGATGTCCTTGTTGTTCATAGCTAAAGAGAATTCCATTGTGTAAATGAACCACATTTACTTTATCCATTCTTCTGTCATGGGGCATCTGTGCTGTTTCCAGCTTCTGGCTATCACAGAGAAGGCTGTTATGAACTTAGTGAAACAAGTACCCCTGTAGCATGGTGGGTATCTGTGGGTATATTCCCAAGAGTCGTATTGCCAGGTCTTCAGGTAGATCTATATATCATTTTTTAAAGATATCATATCTTCTATATCCCCTTTTAATGTTTTATTTATTTTTTATTTGTATGTGTATAGGTGTTTTGCCTGCACATATGTTGGGCACTACATGCATGAAATACACAGTGAAGGATAGAGAGGGCCTCAACTTCTCCCGGGAATGGAAAATAGACAGTTGTGATTGCTATGTGGGTACTGGGAATTGAACCCAGTCCTCTAGAAGAACACCCAGCTGCTCTTAACTGTTCCCATATCTCTCTAGCCCTGTTTATAACTTTTCAGTAATGTAAAGAAATGGTAGGGCTTAGTAATGCTGCTTGTAATTCCAGTAGTTAGTAAGCTGAGTTAGGAGGATCAGATTCAGCATGAGGTAATGGAGCCAGCCTCAGATACATATTAAGTTTAGCTGTGCTACATTAGCCTTTCCTCAAAATAAACCCCTCACAATCAGGGCAGTTAAGTCTATAGGAACTTTTTCTATGTTTCCTATTTTGTTTGTTTGTTCCACTCAGGATTTCTCTGTGTAGTGCTGGCTGTGCTGAAGGTCATCTGTAGAACAGGCTGTCCTCAAACTCAGTGACTCTCCAGGCTCAGCCTCACCAGTGCTCTAATTAAAGGCATGCACTTCTACTACCGCCTGGCTAGTGCATTGTCCCCTAACTTTCATTTTTGGAGCTTTTGAGATGGATCAGGTTTGGATCCCAGCAAGCACATGGTGTCTGAAATTTTAGTTCCAGGATATTCCATACCCTTTCTGACTTCCATAATCACAGAGATACATACAGGAGACTACTCATTCACATAAAATTTTTAAAAATTGAAAAAGAAATGAAATTTATTTTTTAGTATTTTAAAAATACAATTATTTATTTGTGTAGGAGTGTTCAGCCTGTGTGTGTATGTATATATGTGAACCATATGTGCCTGCGATCTAAGAAGGTCAAAAACGTGGTCTGATTCCCTGAAACTGTTGTAGCAGATACTTGTGGGCTATCCTATGGGTGCTGAATAAAGAACTTGTGTCTTATAGAAGAGCAACTTAACTAATAAGCCATCTTCTTCGACCCTTTAAGGAATTTGAAAAGATCTCTACCTGGCTTTCACACTCAAACAAGTCGAAGACCTGCTGGGATAGAAACTGGTAATAAAATCTTAATCGCTAAAAGGACAATAGTAGAGAATTGACAAAATGCAAAATCTATATTCTCTTTAGGTTTTGTCGACCTAATACTAACTTGTCTCCATCAGACTCTACTGTGGGCAAGTCTCTGAAGCTATTTATTGATTGATGTAGGACAGCAAAACCCACAGTTGCTGTGGCCATTTCTGGGACGGTGGTGATACAGGGTTCAATAAGAAGTCAGGTTGAGCAAGGCACAGAAAGGAAGCCAATTAGAACCATTCCTCCATGACCTTTGCCACATGGACCCTGAGTTCCTGTCTTGGCTTACAGCTTAGTCAGCCTTCTATTGCTATGAAGAGATACCATGACCACAGCAACTCATATAAAGGAAAACACTTAAAAAGACAGTTCAGAGGTTTAGTCAGGGTGAGGCACATGAGATAGATGGGACCTGGCTTGAGCATCTGAAACCTCGGAGCTCACCCCAGTTACACAGTTCTAACCAGACCATACCTACTCCCACAAAGCTACACCCCCTAACAGTACCATAACCTGTTGACCAAGCTTTCAAACACATGAGCCTAAGAGGCCATTCCTATTCCAACCAGCACAGCTTACCTCAGTGATGCAATGTAGCCTGAAATTGTAAATATTTAGGAAATGTGATTGATAAACAGGTATTTTTTCCTGACTTTCAATTTCTTTTTTCTTCCTTCCATTCTTTCTTTCTTTCTTTTTTCTTTTTGAGTTTTATGTAGTCAAGGCTGTCCTTGAACTCACTGTGCACTGAGACTGCTCTTGATTTCCTCATGTTCTTGACTCCACCTCCTCGGTATTTGGACTACAGAAATGTTCCGTCACCCTAGATTGTGGGTATGTATGTGTGCATGTGTAGGCATATGAGTGTACATGCTGTGCAAGCATGTGTGAAGGTCAGAGTTGATCTTATTTTTTTCTATCTCCATCTACCTTTTGTGGCAAGGACTCTCACTGATCCTGGCCCACACAGACAGCCTAGTCTGGCTAGTGAAATGCAGAGGTCCACCTGTCCCAATACACTCAGCTTTTACATGGATGGAAGGAATCTGAACTCAGGTCTTAATGGTTGAACAGCAGCCACTTTACCTTCTTCTCCCTTCCTCCTCTTTACAACCTTTGAAAGTCTAAATTTGCTTCTAGATATAAAGCATTTTAAAGATGAACTATACAGAACAAATAATAAGACAAATAACTTATCATTCAGGGGGTTGAGGCAAGATGATTAAAAATTCATTCCACACTGTCTCTTTAGTGGTAGGAACACATGCATATACTACCACACCCAGCTTTATACTAGAAACTTGGAAGGTGTATGTTGAGTCCAGGAAGATGGCTCAGTGGGTGAAGATGCATTCTGCCAAACTGACATGAGTTCAATCACCCACACTATCTTGTGGGAGATGGCCCTCAAATTGTCTCCTGGTTTCCAAGTGTACACTGTGCCATGAGTATGAACATATGCATTTAAAAATCAAAAAAAAATAATGATAAAAGAGAAAGGGTCAATCTGGGCATTGTAGCTGTAATTTCACCACTTAAAAATGATCCTTGTCCTTCTAATTTCAAAGATCCTATCTTCTAAGCAGAACTTCTAGGACAGACTTGGCTGAACATTTGAATTGAAAGGCAGCCTGGGATATAGGAGACATTGTTTGAAATAATAGACATGTAGCCCTAGAACGTAGTATGGTGATATATGCCTATAATCTCGCCATTTGGATAATAGCTACAAGGATCATAACTTCAAGACCACTCTGAACATATCAAGTTCAAGGGTAGCCTGAACAATAGAGTAAGATCATGCCTCAACAACCAAACCAAATAAAACAAAACAAACTACCAAAACAACAAGGACTTGCTGAATATGCCTCAGTGATGGCAGTCACTTACACTGCAGTCTCCTGGGAAAAAGAGCATTTTGTCAGAGTATCCCTGTGCCAGGGAGAAGCTAATATTTTTTTTCTTATCTACTTGAATCTAATAAAAAATTTTGATATTCTTGAGTGTGCATTTTATAGCTTCTATAAACCAATAGTTGTTAGAAATTATGGGGTTCCAAGTGTAAAATGACCAATGTTATCCATCGACTAATGTATGAATGTTATCCTGTGCCCATTAGTTTTTGTCAAAATTGCACAAGCTAGAGTAATTTGGAGAAGAAAAAAGAAATGAGTTGAGTGTAGGTAAGGTTATGGGGCATTTTGATTGATTGATGTCACTAGGTATGAAGTCATTGCTGAATATATGTATATAATTGCATAATATTACGTACTATAATGCAAACTAATACAGAGTTCATAACCCAGTCAACAACAACCTTCTGGAATCTGTTGTAATTCATATGATTCCAGCTATTGCTTTTAAAGTAGAAAGTATTGGGGTTTGGATAGCTAATTTCCATGAAAGGATCATGCTCTTGAACTTTGTTCTCTAACATGTGGCCCTGTTTTCTGAGGTTATAGAAAATCTGAAAAAAAAAATACAGCCTAGCAGAAAGAAGTGGGTCATAGTGAATAGAGGGACTGATAACTGTGCGAAACCATCTTCAAATCTCTACTGCCATACTGACCATGAGCCTATCCTGCCTTGAGGAAAGAAAATAAAGAAAACCCATGGGTTATACCCAGCCATTATTGGTCCATTTCAGCTCTGACCTCAAGATAAGCCATTGTGAGGTCTTTTACTTGCCTAGTTACAGCTTTGGCTGAGAATGCTCCCTATCCTTATAGTACAGTTTGCTGTTGGTTAGTTGGTTGGTTAGTTGATTGGTTGGTTGGTTGGTTGGTTGGCTGGTTGGAAAGTAATTTGATTTCTAAGCTGGCAACCCACTGGACTTAGATCTTTGTGAATTGTTGAATCTGAGCACAGTAAGTTTTCTTCTGTATTCCTATGTTTCATTTTAGAGGGTTTTGTTTTCTGGATTTAAACTAAGTCTCCCTCTCTTCCTGTATTTTCTTGGTTTGATAACTGAATTTTTATTTTCTTTTTTAATTAGATTTTTTTATTCTATTTTACATTGTCATATTTTGTATGTCTTTATTCCTTCCACTAATTTTGAACAGTAGATTATAATAACTATACAACATGAACAATCTCACAGTGACATTTCCAGACATGTACATGAAGAACTTTTCACACATTCCCCTTGCCTGCTCCTTACAAGTACCTCAGTGTTTCTCTTTTCTGTCCAGACCCTTACGTTGCAAGTACAGGCCCAGTGGTATAAAGTCCTCTTATTTACAGGACTGATATGCCATATTGGATGGAATGGATACAGAAAATGTGGTATATATACACAATGGAGAACTATTCGGCCATTAGAAATAATGGATTCATACAATTCTTAGACAAATGGATGGAACTGGACAACATCATCCTAAGTGAGGTAACCCAGTCTCAAAAGAACACTCATGGTATGCACTCACTGATAAGCAGATATTAGCCTAGAAGCTTGGAATACCCAGGAAACAATTCACATATCAAATGATGACCAAGAAGAAGGAAGGAGTGGCCCCTGGTCCTGGAAAGGCTCAGTGCAGCAGTGTAGGACAATACCAGGATAGGAAATGGAAAGGGGTAGATTGGGGAACAGGATGAAGGAAGAGGATTTATGGGACTTCCAGGGAGGGGGAATTGAGGAAAGGGGAAATCACTTGGAATGTAAATAAAGAATATATCAAATAAAAAAAGAAATACAGGTACAGGTAGAAGTCCTTAAAGAAATACAGGAAAGCACAACCTCTAAAAATAGAGGGAGAAACAATTTAAAAAAAATCACAAAAGTAAACAACTCTGGACATAGAAAACCTAGGAAGTTGAACAAGAGTCATAGATGGCAATCATTACCATCAGAATACAAGAGATAGAGGAAAGAATCTCAGATTCAGAAGACACCATACAAAACATTGACAGCAAAGTCAAAGAAAATGCAAAATATTAAAAGCTCCTAACCAAAAACATACGGGAAATTCAGGACACAATGCAAAGACCAAACCTAAAGATGATAGGTATAGAAGAGAGTGAATATTTCCAGATTAAAGTTCCAGTAAATATCTTCAACAAAATTATAGAAGAAAACTTCCCTAACCTAAAGAAATAGATGTCCATGAACATACAAGAAGACTACAGAACTCCAAATAGATTAGACCAGAACAGAAAATCCTCCTGTCACATAATAGTCAAAACACCAAATACACTAAAAACAGAAAGAACATTAAAAGCATTAACAGAAAATGTCAAATAACATATAAAGGCAGACCACGATTACACCAGAGCTCTCAACAGAAACTATGAAAGCATAAAGATCCTGGGAAGATGTCATACACACCCTAAGAGAATATAAATTCCTATCCAGGCTACTGTAACTAGCAAGACTCTCAATTACCATAGAGAGAAAGCAAGATAATCCATGATAAAACCAAATTTACACAATATCTTTCCACAAATCAAGCTCTACAAAGGATATTAGATGGAAAATGCCAACACAAGGAGGGAAACCCTAGAAAAAGCAAGAACATAACCTTTCATAAAACCCAAAGGAAGATAGTCACACAAACATAATTCTGCCTCTAACAGCAAAAATAACAGCAAGTAACAGTCACTTTTCCTTAACATCTATTAACATCAATGAACTCAATTCCCCAATAAAACAACATAGACTAATAGACGGATATGCAAACAGGACCCATCATTACAGGAAACCCAAGTCACTGACAAAGACAGGCATTAACTCAGTGTAAAAGTTGGAAAATAATTGTCCAAGCAAATGGTTCCAAGAAACAAGCTGGAGTAGCCATTCTAATATCGAATAAAATCGATTTTCAACCTAAAGATATCAAAAAAGGAAGGACAGTTCATACTGATCAAAGGAAAAATCTATCAAGATAATCTCTCAATTCTGTACGTTTATGCTCCAAATGCAAGGGTAACCACATTCATAAAAGAAACTTCACTAAAGCTCAACGTACACATCACATTCCACACAATAATAGTGGGAGAACTCAACACCAGACTCTCAGCAATAGACAGATCATGTAAACAGAAACTAAGCAGAGACACAGTGAAACTAACAAAACTTATGAACCAATCATCTAACAGATATCTGTATAACAATTCAAACTAAAGCAAAAGAATATACCTTCTCCTCAGCACCTCAAGCACCTTCTAGAAAATTGTCAATCTAATTGGTCACAAATCAGAACTCAACAGATTTGGGAAGATTGAAATAATCCTAGGCACCCTATCAGATCACCATGGACTAAGGCTGGTCTTAAATTCCAACAAAAACAAGGGAAATACACGTAAACATGGAAAAAGAACAATGCTCTACACAATGATAAATTGGTCAAGGAAGAAATAAAGAAAAAATGGAAAGACATTTTAGAATTTAATGAAAATGAAACATCATATGAAAACATAAGGGACACAAGGAAGCAGTGGTAAAAGGAAAACTCATAGTTCCAAGTGCCTCCAAATAGAAACTGGAGAGAGCTTACACTAGCAGCTAGACGCACACCTGAAAGCACTAGAACATAAAGAAGCAAATACACCTAAGATGAGTAGACAGCAGAAAATAATCAAACCAAGGACTGAAATCAACCATAGAATCAAAAAGAACTATACAAATAATCAACAAAACCAAGAGCTGGTTCTTTGAAAAAAAATCAACAAGATAAATAAACCCTTTGCCAGACTAACATGAGGGCACAGAAAGAGTACCCAAATTAGTAAAATCAGAAATTAAGAGTCACCCCAAGATACTTTATACTGTTTGTGGCTATTGTGAGGGGGGTCATTTCCCTAATTACTTTCTCAGCCTGCTTATCCTTTGAATATAGGAAGGCCACTGATTTGCAAAAGATCTGTATGACAAGAACTTCAAGACTCTGAAGAAGGAAATGGAAGAAGACCTCAAAAAATGGGAAAACCTCCCATGCTCATGGATCGGCAGGATCAATATAGTTAAAATGGCCATTTTGCCAAAAGCAATATACAGATTCAATGCAATACCCATCAAAATCCTAACTCAATTCTTCACAGAGTTAGAAAGAGCAATTATCGAATTCATCTGGAATAACAAAAAACTCAGGATAGCTAAAACTATTCTCAGCAACAAAAGAAAGTCTGGGGGAATCAGTATCCCTGACCTCAAGCAATACTACAGAGCAATAGTGTTAAAAACTGCATGGTATTGGTACAGTGACAGGGAGGCAGATCAATGGAACAGGATTGAAGATCCAGAAATGAACCCACACACCTATGGCCACTTGATCCTCGACAAAGGGGCTGAAAACATCCAATGGAAAAAAGATAGCCTTTTCAACAAATGGTGCTGGTTCAACTGGAGGTCAGCATGCAGAAGAATGCAAATTGATCCATCCTTGTCTCCTTGTACTAAGCTCAAATCCAAATGGATCAAGGACCTCCACATAAAGCCAGATACTCTGAAGCTAATAGAAAAGAAACTGGGGAAGACCCTTGAGGACATCGGTACAGGGAGAAAGTTTCTGAACAGAACACCAATATCGTATGCTCTAAGATCAAGAATTGACAAATGGGACCTCATAAAATTACAAAGTTTCTGTAAGGCAAAGGACACCATCAAAAGGACAGATCGGCAACCAACAAATTGGGAAAAGATCTTCGCCAATCCTACATCAGATAGAGGGCTAATATCCAATATATATAAAGAACTCAAAAAACCAAACAACCCTATTAAAAAATGGGGTACAGAGTTAAACAGAATTCTCACCTGAAGAATATCGGATGGTGGAGAAACATCTTTAAAAATGCTCAACTTCATTAGTCATTAGGGAAATGCAAATCAAAACAACCCTGAGATTTCACCTTACACCAGGCAGAATGGCTAAGAGTAAAAATTCAGGAGACAGCAGGTGTTGGCGAGGATGTGGAGAAAGAGGAACACTCCTCCACTGCTGGTGGGGTTGCAAATTGTTACAACCACTCTGGAAATCAGTCTGGCGGTTCCTCCGAAAACTGGGCACCTCACTGCCAGAAGATCCTGCTATACCACTCCTGGGCATATTCCCAAAAGATTCCCCAGCATGTAATAAGGATACATGTTCTACTATGTTCATAGCAGCCCTATTTATAATTGCCAGAAGTTGGAAAGAACCCAGGTATCCCTCAACAGAAGAGTGGATGCAAAAAATGTGGTATATATACACAATGGAGTACTATTCAGCCATTAGAAACAATGAATTCATGAAATTCTTAGGCAAATGAATGGAGCTGGAGAACATCATACTAAGTGAGGTAACCCGGACTCAAAAGATGAATCATGGTATGCACTCACTAATAAGTGGATATTAACCTAGAAAACTGGAATACCCAAAACATAATCTACACATCAAATGAGGCACAAGAAGAACGGAGGAGTGGCCCCTTGTTCTGGAAAGACTCAGTGAAGCAGTATAGAACAAAATTAGAACAGGGAATTGGGAAGGGTTGGGTGGGAAAACAGGGGGAGGGAAGGGGATAGTTGGGACTTTCGGGGAGTGGGGGTCCAGAAAAGGGGAAATCATTTGAAATGTAAATAAATATATCAATAAATTAAAAAAAGTGACAAGCAAAAAAAAATCAGAAATTAAGAGAAACATAGCAACAGGAACTGTGGAAATTCAAAAAATCATCAGTCCTTACTACAAAAGCTTGTAGTCTACAAAATTGGAAAATCTGGATGAAATGGACAATTTTCTAGACATGTACAATGTGACAAAGCTAAACAGGATCAAATAAACCATCTAAACTGTCCCACAATCACTAAAGAATTACAAGCAGTCATTAAAAGTCTCCCCACCAACAAAAACCTCTGGAACAGATGGGTTTAGTCCAGAATTCTGTCAGACCATCAAAGAAGACCTAATACCAACACTTTTCAAACTATTCTACAAAATAGAAACAGTAGGAATGCTACCCAATTTGTTCTATGAAGCCACAATTATGCTTAAACTGAAACCATACAAAGACCAAAGAAATAGAACTTCACACCAATTTCCCTTATGAACATTGATACAATAATAATCAAAATTTCTTGCCAAATAAATCCAAGAAATCATCAAAACGATCATTCACCATGATGGTGAATGGTTCATCCCAGGGATTCAGGGGTGGTTCAATATGCAGAAATCCATCAATGTAATCCACTTTATAAACAAACTCAAGGAAAAAAAACCCACATGATCATTTCATTAGATATTGAGAAAGCATTTGACAAAATCCAACACCTGGTCATGATAAAAGTCTTGGAAAGATCAGAAATTCAAGGATCACTTCGAAATATAGTAAAAGCAAAAAATATACAGCAACCCAGTAGCCAAGATCAAATTAACTG
Organism: Apodemus sylvaticus; assembly: GCF_947179515.1. Classification (NCBI taxonomy): domain Eukaryota; kingdom Metazoa; phylum Chordata; class Mammalia; order Rodentia; family Muridae; genus Apodemus; species Apodemus sylvaticus. The sequence continues at coordinate 80,286,528 of NC_067485.1, read as the reverse complement.
GAGAGAAACTTGAAGTAATGCCACTGAAATCAGAAACTAGATAAGGCTGCCCACTTTCTCCCTACCTGTTCAATATAGTACTTGAAGTCCTCGCCAGAGCAATTAAACAACAAAGGGTGGTCAAAGGCATTCAAATTGCAAAGTAAGAAGTCAAAGTATCATTACTTAGATGATATGATATACTTAAGTGATCCCAAAAATTGCAGCAGAGAGAGAACTCCTAAACCTGATAAACAACTTCATCAAAGTGGCAGGATATAAAACTAACTCAAAGAAATCAGTAGCCTTCATATACTCAAAGGATAAACAGGCTGAGAAAGAAATTACGGAAATGACACACCTCATGAAAGTCATAAGAAATATAAAATATCTTGGGAGTGACTCTAACCAAGCAAGTGAAAGATCTGTATGACAAGAACTTCAAGTCTCTGAAGAGAGAAAGAAACCAAAGAAGATCTCAGAAGATGGAAAGATCTCCCATACTCTTGGATTGGCAGGATTAATATAGTAAAAATCAAATCTTGGTGAAAGCAATCTACAGATACGATCCCAATCAAAATTCCAACTCAATTCTTCATAGAGTTGGAAAGAGCAATTTGCAAATCACTTTGGAATAACAAAAACCCCAAGAGAGCAAAACTGTTCTCAGCAATAAAAGACCATAGGAGGAATCAGTCTCTGACCTCAAGATGTATTATAGAGCAATAGTGATAAAAGCTGCATGATATTGGTGCAGAGACAGGCATGTAGATCAATGGAATAAAATTGAAGACCAAGAAATGAACCCAAACAGCTATGGTCACTTAATCTTTACCATAGAAGCTAAACCATCTAGTAGGAAAAAAGGCAGGATTTTCAATAAATGGTGCTAGTTCAATTATAAGTCAACACATAGAAGAATGAAAATTGATCCATTTTTATCTGCCTGTTCAAAGCTCAAGTTCAAGTGGATCACAGACCTCCAGATAAAATAGGATACACTGAATCTAATAGAAGAGAAAGTGGGGGAAAGCCTCGAACCATGGGCACAGGGGGAAATTCCCTGAACAGAAACATCAATGGCCTGTGCTCTAAGATCAAGAATTGACAAATGGGATCTCATAAAATTGCAAAGCTTCTGTAAGGCAAAGGACACTGTCAATAGGTCAATAGAGCAACCACCAGATTGGGAAAAACATCTTTACCAATTCTACATCCTGTAGAGGGCTAATGTCCAATATATTCAAAGAACTCAAAAAGTTAGACTCCAGAGAATCAAATAATAGTATTAAAAATTGAGTACAGAGCTGAACAAATAATTTTCAACTGAGGAATATCTAATGGAGAGAAGCACCTAAATAAATGTTCAACATCCCTAATTATCAAGAAATGCAAATCAAAACAACCCTGAGATTCCACCTCAAACCAGTCAGAATGGCTAAAATGAAAAACTCATGTGACAACAGATGCTTGGGAGGATGTGGAGAAAGAGGGATACTCCTCCATTTCTGGTGGGTCATCTAACATATGAAGAAAACATTCATTTTCACAAGAGAACAGCACATGTATTGTAATTAGTAAAATAATTCTAAACAACCCTTTTCACAGTGAAAAGTCCTGTAGTTCTTCCTTAAACTCATTTTCAAGTTCTAAGTGTTTTAAATCATGAAACATTTTGAACCTGCAAATGTTTAAAAAAATTTGGTCAACTCAATGTCTTGCTCTCCAGCATAGAACACTGTTCTAGTCTGATTAAACCGACCTATGTACTGATGGAATAAATTTTTATAGGAAGTCCTTTTTTTCCTTTTGAATTTTATTTTCTGTGTTACAATATGGGTTTTGGTTATATTATATGCATATTTTATATACATGCTAGATGTATTATAAATATTTATTGTATGAACCAATAAATAGATATTGGATAAAATTATAAAATTCTCCTGTGAATGAACTCATGTCTTAATCAGGACAGTTTTAAATTGTTGCTCGCTGAGTTTTACAGTCACTCTTAGAGTAGAGAATAAATACAGAGCACAAACTAAGATTCACCTAAGACAGCTAATGGTCTTTTCATGTTTCTATGTGGCAGGCCCTTTGCAAGGACACACTGAGTTATTATTCACAGAACCCTGAGATGGACATTAGTAATTACTCTTTCATAGTTGACACACAAAAGTTTTGTACTTTCTAAAATCACGGGCAGGGTCAGAACAGGGTTTGAACTAAGAATCCAGGAATGCCCTCATTCACAGTGTTTTACTGGGGCAAAATGCCACTAATGGGAATTTGTTGAAGATAGAGCTTTATATTTTTGTTTTCATACTTTTACTTCAGTCTCCTGATCTGTAAGCTTTATGATGGGCACTGTAGCTTAGTCAAGAACTTTGATGGAGCATGGCTCAGCCAAGACGTGCTTCCTAAGGGCTTGTTCCAACAACTGTAATGGAGGACATTCCCACTTTCCAAAGACAATGAGGGCTGTCACTTGTTGGAAGATAGAGGCCTGTACTAATGCTCCCAAATATCTACATGTCAGCTGTGGGCCAGAGTTCTTTCACCAGTTTTATCTGTTTCACCGGTTCTCTCTCATGGCTGCTTCTGCAGGACAAGAGGCCATGAAGTTATAAAAGACAATTTTCTCCTGGATGCCTTCTCTGGCTGTACATGGCTCTTCCAAGGCCCAGGATCAAGCTGCCTGTGCCCCAGGGCCACTGACTTAGGGCCACCGACTCCTCTCAGCTTGGCTGCACAGCTGCCTAAGGCAGATAATCCAGGCCTGAAGTGCTGGCCTTGTTCAAGGCCACTGGGCCGGGTGACACTGGTGGTGCAGCAGGGAGCTGATAGGCATGGGGCTGAGGGGGTCCAGCTTTAGTCTGGATTATAATGGGGGTCAAATGCAAGAACAATCTGACCCTGTCAATAAGAACAAGAATGGGACTAGACATTTTATATAACTAGACTCAATAATAAATATTCATCTCATAACATTATTTGAGAAACTAATAGAAATAATTATGAAGCATTCAAAAAACATGGCGAATTGAGACTTCATTCAAAGAGTATGCCACATATTCTGTATTGGAGTGAAGAATGGAAAGTGCTTTACCAAATGTTTGCAACATTTCTGACAAAAGTGTTCCTCGGATGTTTTTCTTGAGAGATATGATGCAGAGGAAGTGGATATTTTGGCAAAACACATGACACTATAAAAATAGTGATTTCCCTAATCTCATATATGCCATGGGAAGGGATGCTTACATCAGGTGAGGAAGAGCACAGAAGTATAGACACTTAACTTGTAGGAGAGTTTTAAAATTTTGGCCCTCTAGAGGATGAACATTAATTGTGAAATTATGATAATGGCAAAGGACAGGAGACCGTCTCCCCAACAGAAAGCAAGTCATTGTAATCATTTATGGAAGTCCCAAAATTATGAATCACTAGGAAACACATCATATTTACTATTTTGTCCCCTCTTTCTAATGTAGAACCGAAAGGAGCCTACAGGGTTTTCTTTCCAATCTGATGGTTATAATATAGTGAAGATTTATTTGATGTATACATATTTATGACAATTGCAAGATTAAACAAGACTATGAATGCCACCCATCCTGTAACATTTCTTTAGTCTGTCTAATTAATTTATCTTCCCTTATAAGTATCCAGAATATCTTGTGAGGATTCAAGGAAATATCATTCTTCAAGTTTCACTTAATATCAAAATCACAACTCCTGATAACAAAGGACTTTGAATATTTTTAAGTGTTTCTTTGCCTTTCAAGATTCTTCTGTTGTAAATTCTCTGTTTATCTCTGTACCACATTTTTAATTAGGTTATTTGGGTTTTTGTAGATGAACTTGTTGAGTTCTTTATATATTTTAGATATTAGCCTCCAGTAGGAAGTACAGTTAGTGAAAAAATTTTCCCAACCTTACGTTGCCTAGTTGTGCTAATGATGCCACCTTTTGTCTTACAGAATCTTTTCAGTTTCATGAGGTCCCATTTATCAATTGTTGATCTTAGATCCTGAGCCATTGGTGTTCTCTTCTGGAATTTTCCCCCTGTGCAAGTGAGTTTGAAACTCTTTTACAAGTTCTCTTCTATTAGACTCAGTGTATCTGGTTTGATATTGAGGAACACCATCCACTTGGACTTGAGCTTTTCTCAAGGTGATAAGTATGGATATATATTTGGTCTCCTACATACAGAGCATCAGTTAGACCAGCACTAGTTATTGTAGATTCTTTCTTTGTTCCACTGTATTTTTTTTGTTTCTTTATCAAAAATCAAGTGTCCATAAGTCTATGACTTTTCTCCTGCATCTTCAATTTGATACCATTGATTTCTCTGTCCCTGTAACAATACCATGTGATTAATATCACTATTGGTTTTAGCAAAGTATAAAACAAAATGACCGTGAGTTCCTACCTCATTCCAATCAGAATGGTGAAGACCCACAACTCAACTGACAGCACTTGCTGAGAAAGATGTGGAGAAAGAGGAACACTTGTCTGTTGCTGGTGGGATTGCAAACCGGCACAACTACTCTGGAATTCAATCTGTTGATTCCTCAGAAAATTGGAAATACTTCTACCTGATGACCCAGCTATACCACTTTTGGGAACATACCCAAAGGACTCCCCACCACACTACTTGGACACGTACTGTACCATGTTCATAGCAGCCCTATTTGTAATAGCCTGAGGCTAGAAACAACACAGATTTCCCTCAACCAAAGAATGGATACAGAAAATGTGGCTCATTTACACATTGGAATTCTATTCAGGTAATAAAAATGATGACATTCATGAATTTGGCAGACAAATGAATGGAACTAGAAAATATGCTAAATTAGGTAACTCAGACCCAAAAGAACATGCATGCTATCCATAGGTGGATATTAGCCAAAAAGTACAGATTCAACCTACAGACATTAGGTTGTAACAAGCAGAAATGCCCAAATGAGGAGGCTTCGATCCCACATGGAAGCAGGAAGGAAATACTCACAGGAGGTAAAGGGAGGCAGGGATCGAGGTGGGGGTAAACATAAACAGGTATGCAAGAAGTGTCTGGAGAGAAGCCTAGAGGATCAAGGCAAGGAATGAAAATAAGGGGAGTGAGAGGTGTGAGGACCCTGTAGAAAGTTCCAGAGTTCCTGGAAGTTAGACATTCTCCACACTTATTGGGGGCACCTAACATTTTGGGGAAAGGGAACTTGAAGAGTCTACCTCCAGGAGACAGACATAGACTCACATGGAGGGATAGGGTTACTAACCCACAGTTAAAATACCTGACCCAGACTTTTGCCTGTTTAAAAGAACATCAGGTACAAAAAATAGAGAAGAGACTGAAGGAAAGGCAGTCGAATGACAAGCCCAACTTTGGATCCATATCATGGGAGGCCACCAAGGGCTGACTCTACTATGCTGTGATGTGCTTACAGAAAAGAGCCAGGTGTGGCTGTCCTCTGAGAGGCCCTACCAGCAGCTGACTGACTCAGAAGGAGATACTTACACCCAACAATTGGGCTGATGTTGGGAGCCCTGATTTTTTAATTAGTGAAGGATTGAAGAAGCTGGAAGGGAGAGCAACTTCATATGAAGATCACCATTCTCAATTAACGCAGAGCCCATGGAGCTACCAGAGCCTGGGCCACCAACCAGGAGCACAGAAAAGCTGGTCCAAGGGCCCTGACACATATGTAGCAGGGTCCTGCCTGGTCTAATATCAGTGGGAGATGATGTGCTGAAACCTTGATGGACTTGAGGCCCCAGGAAAAGGTGAGGCCTGGTGGGGGGAACCACCCTCTCTGAGGCAAGAGGGAGGAGGAATGGAATGAAGCATAAGAGGGGGACTGAGAGGGGGAAATTACTAGAATGCAAATAAATAAAATTACATAGATTAAATAAATCGCAACTCCTCTAGTAATGTCGTTATGAATTTCCATAAATACCTTCACTAACAGATTGTATAAATTTTCCCACAGGTTGTTTTATTCTAATACATCAGGGTAGTGCCAAGAGATCTGCAATCTAAGAGGTGCTTGGTGATGGGGATGGTGATGCAATGATACTGTCATGTTGTGAGTCTCACTCAGCTCAGGCTTTGTTCAATCAGAATACTACTGCTGTGTGTATGGGGAAAGCCAGTGGGGATTGGGGATGCATAAGAATGAAGTATGACACACACATATGAAAATGCTACACTGAAATCCATTTGGAGTAACCTAAAAAACTTAAAAATAAAGACTTCCCTTTCCATAGATTTGTATGATCTTGCAGAACTTGCCTAGAACAGCTTCCCATAGTGTAGTTTCTTGACTTATGCCTTTTGCCTTTCTTTTTGGTAAATTCATATTTAACCAGCCACTGTCACAGAATCATATTGCTCATTTGGGTGGCCCAGATGGGCTATCATTACGGGGGCAATTGTCAGGGAAAATACAAAAGACCATAATTCTACAGCTGAGATAAACTCAATCTCTTATTTGTTTTCAAACTTCTGTTTTTGGAGATTTGTTCCTCAAAAACAAACTTAAAGACATAGCAGCAAATGTAGGAGACAACAGTGTCTAAGAATACCAGTTACAAAAAGGTACCTGTGATAGAAACAAAGGGCATTTGGGGTGGAGCAGAGGAACTTTGGGCCCTTCTGCTCTACAAATAAAACATATTACTCTAGTCCCAGATTTCTCCACTATCTCCCAGACTTATCATTAAGAATCCAATCTCAAGGATCTCTCTCTCTGCAAGGCAACTGGAGGTCTTCCCTTTCCTCCCCTTGAAAACTCTCTGCTGTGAGACAAGGATGGGGTGTGGCTACACTTGTGAACCCATAACTTCCAGATTTGCTTGTCCCCAGCCCTGTGCTGAATTGCGTGAGGTAAGCTGTAGATAGGATACCTGGAGACAATATCATCCTCTCACCTCCACACAACATTCTGAATTAGTCAACAAAGTTCCTTGTTTAACATGAAGAAGAGTGCTGGAGAAATGAGTCACCAGTTAAGAGCACTCACTCTTCTTCCAGAGGTCCTGAGTTCAGTTGCCAGAAACCAGGGACTGGCTCACCACCACCTGAAATGGAGATCCGATGCTCTCTTTTGATATGTCTGAAAACTGTGACAGTGCAAACCTATACATAAAATAAATAAATAAATAAATAAATAAATAAATAAATAAATCTTTTAAAAAATAAAATTAAATGAAGGCAAACGAAAATAAGCTGGCCAAGGTGATAGAATTCACAGAGTAGCCATGGGAATACAGAGAACCAAGAATACAGAACTGACTGTCCCACACAGTGTGACAAGATCCCTATATAAAATGACAACACAAGCACGTTTTTGGATCATGTGTGTACATCATTTTTGGAAGAAAAGATGACTCACAACAGATTGCATAAATCCCAAAGATGTCTGCCTAAAATCTATGTACAAATTTGCAACAGCAAAACTATGACGTTTAAGGTTTTAGACCCACTCTCACTCTACTAACTCAAAAAGAGAAACTCCAAGTGTCTTAGTGTAATGTGTACAATCAGAATAAACAGTATCCTGATATTTTACAATTAAAATTGAGGCATTGTGTGACTGAGACACTCAAGTATTAGTTCCAGATGAGAAAAATATATGAAAGACTTTGTGAGAGACATAAGAAAATAAGTAAAATATGTCCATGAACTTCATAAAGTTTTATCTAATATTTTTCATGCTAAAGCATGCAGTCTCTCTGGTTATCATGACATCTACCTTGAAGTGCTCTACTATTAGCCTAAGCCGTAGATGGCTGGAGACAGGAATGTCTCACCAACAGCTTATCTAACATATGCTCCATGATGATTGACTATGTGGTTTATATATGAAATAAAAGAAAGCAAAGCAAGCAGGTATGAGACACTGGCCTGAGGCAACAAACAGTCCCATGCAAGTGTGCCCTTAGGGCCCAAGAACTAGAATAGTAATTAGACTTAGAATTCAGAATAGACAGGTGCTCCACTGGCAATGCACCTGGCCAGCTGTTGGTTCATAAGTAAATTAAATCAACATTTTGTTCAAAGTCAGTATTACCTTATGAAACAACTTAGTTTTCTGGCTATTGTGTGTTTGACATATTTGAACGAAATATTTAGAGTAATAGTTGACAAACTGAACAGATATTTGAAAAGCACAGAATTAAAGAAATTATTTTGATTTTAAAAAATGCTTGGTGTATAACAACAATCCCAAATCCCAAAGCATGATCAGAAGACTGATACTGAAAGACAGTAGATTTGAGAATACACTGAACAAGGTCCTTGGTCAAAAGCAAACAAATGTATCAATGTAGACATGAATGTTTTGCAAGGATGTGAGTCACTGCAGTTGTGGGGGACCTATGAGGTCCTGAGTCTGGTTATAGGCTCTAGCACAAAAGGGTACTTGTTGATTGTCACAGCAATTTAAGTTATGCCTATTTGAAGTACTACTTGATCAAAACATGAAGTGAGCCAATTTTACCTTTGATGAAACTGTAGAACATTTTTAATACTTGATCTCAGAGAAGGTAGGGTAACTCAGGAGTGGAGCTTGTTTAAATTTTGCAGGAATCCACATATTTCATTCCAGAAAAAAAAGGAAAAAATAACTCTAGTTATTAAAAAGAATTCTACATGGTAAATATAAATATAACTTACAATATTAGCCATAAAATTTATAAACTAGCTAAGGATAATTTTATTATTTATCTACAAACTCTAAAAATAACAAATACAGAATAAGCTTTGAGACATAGAATTGAGTGTGTAATCCAGAATTTGAAATTTGCAAGTGAACATGAGTGTTATAGCCAATGATCACAGCACAGACACTAAGACTCTATCCTCCATGTCAGTAACCAAAGCCATGAGATTTAATGGTCTGGGAAAGCTCACTTAATAAAGGTGAAAAGGAAATCTGGACGTAGAGTTCTAAACTTTGATAAAAAATTCTCCTTAGATTTAGACAAAATTCAAAGAGACATTGACCATAAAAACATTCAAAGAGACACACTAATGGCCAGAGATAATAAACTCAGTACTAGTTCCAGGTATACCATATCTTATCTGACCTTTGCATCATTTGCTATAAATTTAGACAGCTAGATGCTGTACGTTACTATAATATTTGCATTGCTAGCTGAAATAGCCACATCCACAGAATTTTAGGACCTGTGTTATTGCGTTCTTGCTTAACCCTAAGATTTTGATGAACAACAGCTCAGTATCTTATGCAGGCCATGCAGCAGAAGTCACATTATGGAGTTGTGTCTTGCACATGGACAGAAGGACATTTTCAATCTTCCTTATGAAGTCCTGCGTGATCTAACTAATCCAAGAAAACTGCAAGTGCCACAGACCTCCTTTGTCCTTGAAAATATTAAGAGAATTATCCCTTCAAAATAGCTATGATCCCATCTTTGCTTATATCAGAATTCATCATGCTCCTATAAAAGGATACATTACCTGAATTTTACAGTAATGACTGATGAGAATTGTCTGTATTGTGACATATTTAACAATTTCACATTCATTCAAGGGTTGTTTGAGTGGACCAACTTTATGCCTTGGAAATGCTTAGACCATTGCCCTGCCTTCAAAAACATGAAAACGTTCTGATGAAAACTCAGCTAGTTGTCTTTTTTTAAAGTACAAAATAATGTAAGTAATACATTTAAAGATGTAATTTCACTGTAATGCTGTCCTAGACACCTTTTGATTACCCCTGTGTGTTTTACATTTTATACATAAAGCCAATAAAAAATATGAAGCAAAGGGCTTCTATCTACACAAATATAATCTGCTGTTCCATGTTTCTTCAGAGTTTGTTTGAGGCTAGCCTGGTCTCCAGAGTGAGTTCCAGAACAGCCAGGGCTGCACAGAGAAATCCTGCCTCAAAAAACAAAACAAAGCAAAAAAAGAGGTTGTTGAAATGAACATTTTAATAGTAGCGATACACACTGAAAATAAAACTGCAACAGATTTACAATTCTTATAATTGCACTGTTTTATTTCTGTATGTAATTCCACCATCTCAACAATTATATGTATCAACATGAATATTATCTCTATTCACTGTGTCTTTGCAATTAGACTATAACAGAACATACTTACTGGGTGCTGCTAAAAGCCATGATAGTTTTAGGGAAATTTCAAATAAGAAATTTTTCAAATAAATGGGATGGAGAGAAATTAATATTATTAGTGGATAATATGAAAAGTTTCTGCTGCTTTCCAGAAAGAATTTTTCACTTAAAATATTTTCTGAGTTACATTTTGGAACCCTTTTACTAAAGGATAATTAAGCAAGATTACCGATATATATGCTTTCTTATATATAAAAATATTTAAAACGCTTAACAATGGATGAGTTTTGTGTGTTTCTTGTGATTTTTCCTGGATGTTAAGGTCTTGGGGTGATGTATTGTTGGTTTATCATTTTGCTTTGTTTAAATTTGGTATGTTTGTTCATTTGTTGGACCATTTGTTTTCTAAAGAGAGAAAATATGGATTTGCCTATGTCAGAGGAGCGGAGGAATTCTTAAATTCAACTATGCACATGCGGTTAAGAGTTTAACTTTCAATCTTTAAGTGAAAATGGTGGATATTGACCCAAAAAATTGATTATAAAACCACTAAATACTTAAGTCCCAGATAAAACAGTGTCACCTAAAAGGTAAAAAACGGATGTAATTGGAATATACCTTAAGTTATTTTAATGTGCATGCCACACCTCCTCTGTTATAGCCAGAGGACAACACTAAAGAGGTTCACTCCTCATACTACATGGGGTCCAGGGAATGAACATTGTGGTCAAATGGTGGCAAGAACCTCTACCCACTGTGTCTTGTCAACAAACATTCAGGTTTTGTTGGAAATCTCATTCAAGTTCCAAATGGAAAGAAATTTAAAATATTCCAAATTTGTTCTAGTTACTGACTCAGGTTAACAAAGGAGCATATCTGAAAAATGAGAATTTTGTGTCAGCTATCCACTTCAGTGGTTCATCAAACTTAAAATACAATACTATCAGAAACCTGAAACACTTAGAGAGACAAAAGCATAACTAACCTTATTAAGCTATCCCACCAAGCTCTCCTTCTTGAATGTGGACTTAAATCGTGGCCCCTATGCTGTTGAACCCAAAGATATTCTGAAGACTGCTGTCACTGGTTCCCTCTGAGACAGATCTGTGGTGAGTGTGGATGTGTGACAGCCTGTTCATCCTTCTCTCAGAGGCAAGCCTGGACTTGGTGTTCTGTAACTCCACAATACTGCGGTAAATACTGCAGAGGAAAACATTTCATGTCACATACTTTTCCTAAATGACTCCCAAAATTGTATTTTGACAATTGCTGTAAGAAGAAATGTGATTTCTGTTTAAACATTCTTTTACCAGTCAAAATATTTCAGAGAATGACTACTATAATAATTGAAAGTTTAAATTACTATAATTACTTCAGACAATTCAAAGGTGATTTGTTTTTCCCAGGAGGCATATACTTTTATTATATATTGGCATAATATTGAATGATTTTGGTGTTCATAGATGTACAGAAAATTTTAGAAAACTTAACATGATTATTCCATTTATCACTTTTTTTTTTGTTTTTTTGAGACAGGGTTTCTCAACATAGCCCTGGATGTCCTGGAACTCACTCTGTAGACCAGGCTGGCCTCAAACTCAGAAATCTACCTGCCTCTGCCTCCCAGAGTACTGGGATTAAGGGAGTGTGCCACCACCACCTGGCGATTATTCTATTTATAATTTAAGTGTATAACAATGATATATGATACATAATTTAATTTTTTTATTAAAAAGCATTACAATCTGATCATAATTTTCACCTCTGTCAAATTCTCCAAGGTTTTACCCCCTCCCTACAAACCCAACTCCATGCCTTTTCTTTGTATTTCTTTGTGACTGGCAAGAAACAAAAGAGACCAAGAAGCACACACACACACATATTCACAAAATCAGAAATCAAAAAATACAGGCAAAAATCAATAAGACAAAAAATGTCTAAACAGCCTGAGCAGCCTCATATTCCAGCTGGACCTCCACTCTCCTTCTCCCTGTCTGCCCACCTTCTTCTGCTGAGCCTGAAACACACAGGTAAGCTTCCAGTCCCCAACCCATCTTCCCTGCTTTCTGAGTCCTCTGAGCAGCCAGATGTCCCAGGGGAACCTCCATTCTCCCCCTATTCTCTCTTTCAACCTTCAATAGGTCTGCAGCTACTTAACCACAGAGACCTTCAGATCTATTACCACACAATCTAAGGATATCGATCAGAGGCCTGCCATAGGAGGACCATTGTTTTTAAGATCCCCCCGCCATACCTACTATAAAAGATACATCAAAGGACCAAAGTCATACAGATGGAAACACGTCCTAAAAAGAACATAATTTAAAAAGTCAGGCCAATATGACACCTTCGGAGCACAGATAAACTTCTAGAGCAAGCCTAGGATATCTTATTACAACTTAAGCACAAGAAAATGGCCTTTCATTCAATCTTATAGAAATGATACAGGACTTTAAAGAGGAAATGAATAAATCCTGTGAAGAAATACAGGACATAAGCCCAACAGGTAGAGGTCTTTAAAGTGGAAACAAATAAATCCTTTAAAAATATACAGAGTAATGCAAATAAACAGGTGAAAGAAAGAAATAAAACCATGAAAGACCAGGAAGTCGAAATAGGAGCAATAAAGAAAACACAAACTGATGGAATCCTGGAGTTGGAAAACCTGGGGAAGAGAATAGGAACAATGGATGCAAGCATAACTAAAAGAATACAGGAGATGGAAGAAAGAATCTCAGGCATAGAAGCTACAATACAAGAAATAAATCTGTCAAAAAATGGTAAATCTAAAAAGTTCCTGACACAAAATATCCTGGAAATCTGTGATATCATTAAATGACCTAACTTAAGAATAATTGGAATAGAAGAAGAAGAAGAGTCTCACCTTCAAGGCCCTGAAAATATTCAGAACAAAATAACAAAATACTTTCTCAATCTAAAGAAGGAGAAACAACCTATAAAGCAAACCTATAGAACACCAAATAGACTGGACCAGAAATGAACATCCTACCAACACAGAATAATCAAAACAGAAAATTTACTGAAAAAAAAAAGAATACTAAATTTCCCAAGGTAAAGAGGTCAGATAATATACAGAAACATACCTATTATATTCACACAAATGCAAATCAAAACAACCCTAAGATTTCATTTTACACCTGTCAGAATGGCTAAGATTAAAAATTCAGGAGACAGCAGGTGTTGGAGAGGGTGCAGAGAAAGAGGAACACTCCCCCACTGCTGGTGGGGTTGCAAATTGGTACAACCACTCTGGAAAGCAGTCTGGCGGTTCCTCCGAAAACTGGGGACCTCACTTCCAGAAGATCCTGCTATACCACTCCTGGGCATATACCCAGAGGATTCCCCACCATGTAATAAGGATACATGCTCTACTATGTTCATAGCAGCCCTATTTATAATTGCCAGATGCTGGAAAGAACCCAGGTATCCCTCAACAGAAGAGTGGATGCAAAAAATGTGGTATATCTACACAATGGAGTACTATTCAGCCATTAGAAACAATGAATTCATGAAATTCTTAGGCAAATGGATGGAGCTAGAGAACATCATACTAAGTGAGGTAACCCAGACTCAAAAGGTGAATCATGGTATGCACTCACTAATAAGTGGTTATTAACCTAGAAAACTGGAATACCCAAAACATAATCCACACATCAAATGAGATACAAGAAGAAAGCAGGAGTGGTCCCTGGTTCTGGAAAGACTCAGTGAAACAGTATTTGGCAAAACCAGAACGGGGAACTGGGAAGGGGTGGGAGGGAGGACAGGGGAAGAGAAGGGGGCTTACGGGACTTTCAGGGAGTGGGGGGGGGCTAGAAAAGGGGAAATCATTTGAAATGTAAATAAATTATATCGAATAAAAAAAAAAGAAAAATAAAATAACTTCAGAAGAAATCAGTATCTGTGACCTCAAACTGTACTGCAGAGCAATAAGGATAAAACTGCCTGGTGTTGGTATAGAAACAAAAGTATGACTACATGGTATCTACTCAAAGACTTGGTACAACCACTCTGGAAAACAATTCGGTGGTTTCTCCCAATACTAGGAATACCTCAAGACCCAAATTTACTACTTCTAGGCATATACCCAAACATGTTCCACCATTCCACAAATACACTTCCATAGCTATGTTCATAACAATTTAATTTGTAATATCCAGAAACTAGATACAACCTAGGTGTTCCTTAACTTAAGAATGGACAAAAAATATGTGATATATCTAAAACTGAAATACTATTCTGCCATGAAAACCAAAGACATTTTGAATTTTTCAGGTAGAGATGAATCTTGAGAATATGAAGATTCCCAAAAGGACACGAAAAGTATGTATACGCATATAATTGAATATTTGCAATAAAATAAAGAACACTCATGCTGCATTCCACAAATCCAAGGAGGCTAGGCAGAAAGAGGGCACAAACAAGGATGATTGAGACTCACTTAGAAGGAAGAATGGAGTAGTGGTGGAAGGTAGATGGAGAGAGGGAATATTGTGGGAGAGAATAATTGAAGGAGAGAGGGGGTTGGTGTGTTGAGGAGTGTGGAGGGGGATAGGGGATGTCAGGATTGCCATAAGAATTACTGGAAAATGCAAATTACTGGGTAGCAGGAAGGTAGGATGGATCTCCAGGAGAGACAAAGAAATGGGGTAGGGGAGGAGCCCTAAATCAATGGGGGCGTCCTTAGCAGTGACTCACAACATTTAGGATATGGAGTCTTATTAGGCAGCCTCCTGTGGCCAGGCAGGATCTTCAGTCTGGCAATAGGGACACAACCAACTCACAAAATTTTTGAGAGAAATCTTGTTCTTTTTCCAAGAAATAGAGGGACTGTGGATGAAGCAGAGTTTGAGAGAACAGCTAACCAATCACTATCCCAACTTGAAATGCATCCCATTGACAAGCACTAAACCCTGACATTATTAATGATACTCTGTTATACTTGCAGGCTAGAATCTAGCATGACTGTGCATTATAAGGCTCCAACAGCCAACTGACACACACAGATGCCCACACCTTCAGCCAAATAGTGGAAGGATTTGGGGCCTCTTCAGAAAGAATAAAAGGAATGATAGTAATAAAATAGAATAAAAGGGGATAGTAATACCAACAATTCAACTATGGTGGACCTTTGGGAATCTCAAGAGACTGAACCACCAACCAGATAACTTAAACAAACAGGACCTGGGCGCCTCCCTACACATATGTAGCAGATGTGCAGCTTGGTTATTTTGTATGTCCTGAACAACTGGAGCGGGATCTATCCCAAAAGCTATGTTATATACTTGGGATATATTCATCTAGCTGGGCTGCCTTGTCTGGTCCCAGTAGAAAAGGAAGGTCATAGCCCTGCAGAGCCTTGAAGTGCCAGGGAGGCAGAAAGCCAGTGTGCCCCCATCGACTCATAGGTCAAGGAGGGAAAGGAGGGATTGATTGTGAGAAGGGATGACAGGTGGGGGGCAGCAGTGAGTAGGATATAAACTGAATAAGTAAACATTAAATTAAAAAAGCCTGAACAAATCAATATTAAAAAAACTACAAAAATGTCATTCATTGTGTTTTGTGCTAACCAGCTACTTATCATGTGGACTATCCTAAATTATGGTGATTCAAGAGCTTCAGAGAGGTTGAACAGGTAAGCAAAGAGGCACAATTTTATAACCAAATCTACTGCTGTCTAGAAGGGTTGTACTTAAAAAAATTGTTGATGCCCCTGTATTTAAAGTGTAACAAGGTAAGAAATGTTTAGTTGGTTGATACATTTTTTGTGTCATACTCATAGGCATTTAAATATGCATAAATTTATAAAACATATATACTCCAGATATAGAATTAAATGGCAAAGTGAAACATTTCCTTCATGAATTTGGTGAGTCAGGCTACCCCTGAGGCCGGTAAACTATAAGATCTTCGTCGAGTTATTAGTTGTGGGGCCTGCCCTTTTTGCCATTCATGCAGCCCTCCCTCCCATACTGAATGAGCAATTATGTTTAGTAACTTCATAATCTATATTTCTGTTCACACCTGCAGTAGACCTTAAGGTCAACAGCAAGGATAGTTCCTTTTGTAAATTAGAAAAGCATTAATGTACCAGAGTCCCTCCAGGTAACATACAAATTTCCTATTACAGAGACATAACATTCCAATAGCCAGAATAATAGACTCTGTGGTGTGTGCTACGTTCTTTGTGTTTCTATTATAACCTTCCTTTAAACACTTCTACTTAAGTGAACATTTGATGAGGAGAGTTCCAAAATTACAGCTGTATGAATTAGCAATTAGAAATTACCAACATGCATATGTACTTAGCTGAATGTCCACACCTCAAGTAAACTTTTATTATGGAAAGGGAAGAAAGTGTCCCAGATATGAACCCACACACCTACAGTCACTTGATATTCAACAAAGGAGCTAAAAACATCCAGTGGAAAAAAGACAGCATTTTTAACAAATGGTGCTCTATCAACCGGAGGTCAGCATAAAGAAAAATGCAAATTGACCCATTCTTACCTCCTTGTACAAAGCTCAAGTCCAAGTGGATCAAGGATCTTCACACTGGGCATATACCCAGAGGATTCCCCAGCATGAAATAAGGATACATGCTCCACTATGTTAATAGCAGCCCTATTTATAATAGCCAGAAGCTGGAAAGAACCCAGGTATCCCTCAACAGAAGAATGGATGCAAAAAATGTTGTATATATACACAATGGAGTACTATTCAGCCATTAGAAACAATGAATTCATGAAATTCGTAGGCAAATGGATGGAGCTGAAGAACATCATACTAAGTGAGGTAACCCAGTCTCAAAAGATCAATCATGGTATGCACTCACTAATAAGTGGATATTAACCTAGAAAACGGGAATACCCAAAAGATAATACACACATCAAATGAAGTACAAGAAGAATGGAGGAGTGGCCCCTTGTTCTGGAAAGACTCAGTGAAGCAGTATAGGGAAAAACCAGAACCGGGAAGTGGGAAGGGGTGGGTGGGAGAACAGGGGGAAGGAAGGGGACTTATGGGACTTTCGGGGAGTGGAGGTCCAGAAAAGCAGAAAACATTTGAAATGTAAATAAAAAATATATCGAATAAAAAATAAAATAAATAAATAAATACAAAAAAAAAAAAAAAAAACAAGATACACTGAAGCTTATAGAGGAGAAAGTGGGGAAGAACCTTAAACACATAGGCACAGGGGAAATTTTCCTGAATAGACCACCAATGGCTTATGCTCTAAGAACAAGAATCAACAAATGGGATCTCATAAAACCACAAACCTTATGTAAAGCAAAGGACACTGTCAATAGGACAAAATGGCAACCAACAGATTGGGAAAAGATCTTTACCATTTCTACATCTTGGACAGGGTTAATATCCAATATATACAAAGAACTCAAGAAGTTAGACTCTAGGGAGTCAAATAACTCTACTAAAATGGGTACAGAGCTAAGTAGAGAAATCTCAACTGAGAAAACTTGAATGGCTCTAATGAAATGTTCATCATTCTCTGTCATCAGGGAAATGCAAATCAAAAGAACCCTGAGAGTCCACCTCACTGCAGTCAGAATGGCTAAGATGAAAACTCCTGGGGCCAGCAGATGCTGGAGAGGATGTGGAGAAAGAGGAACACTTCTTCATTGCTAGTGGGATTGCAAGCTGGTAAAACCACTCTGGAAATCAGTTTGGTGGTTCCTCAGAAAATTAGACATAGTACTACATGAGGACCTTGCTATCCAACATATAATAAAGATACATCCTCTTCCAACATATAATAAAGATACATGTTCCACTATGTTCATAGCAGCCTTATTTATAATAGGCAGAAGCTGGAAAGAACCCAGATGTCCTTCAACAGAAGAATGGAAACAGACATTGTGGCATATAGACACAATGAAGTACTATTCAGCAATTAAAAACAAGAAATTCATGAAATACTTAGGGAAATGGATGGAACTAGAAAGTGTCATCCTGAGTGAGATAACCCAATCACAAAAGAAGACACATGGTATGCACTCATTGATAAGAGTATATTAGCCCAAAATCTCAAAATAAACAAGTTACAATTCACAGACCACAGGAAGCTCAAGAAGGAAGACCAAAAGTGGGGGTGCTTTGGTTCCTCTGAGAAAGGGAACAAAATACTTACAGGAGCAATTATGGAGACAAAGTGTGGAGCAGAGAATGAAGGAAAGGCCACCCAGAGACTGTCCTACCTCAGGATTCATCCTATACACAGTCATCAAACCCCAAAACTATTATGGATGAAAAGAAGAGCATACTGAAAGGAGAGTGTTATGGTTGTTTCTGGAGAGGCCCTGCCAGAGCCTTACAAATACAGAGGAAGGTGCTAATGGCAATCATTGGACTGAGCACGTGGTCCCCAATGGAGGAGTTGGAGGGCAGACTGGAGGAGCTGAAGGGGTTTGCAGCCCTATAGGAAGACTGATGATGTCAGCCAAAGAGATGCCTCAGGGCTCCCAGGGACTAAGCCATCAACCAAAGGGTACACATGGCTCCAGCCAAAGGAGTGGCAGAGGAATACCTTATTGGGCATCTGTGGGGAAAGCGGTCCTTTGACCTGTGAAGGCTCAATAGATGCCCCAGTAAGGGGAAATGGATGGGGTGTGGTGGTGGGAGTGGGTTGGGTGTAAGGTCATATTCTTGGAGGCAGAGGGGGGAAGTATGGGTTGGGGGTTTTCGGGGGGGGGGGAACCAGGAAACGGTTCATTTGAAATGTAAATGAAGAATATATTAAATAAAATAATAATAATAATGACAGGACGAAAGTTGCATCCAACCTACAACAGCTGTGGAGGAATGCTATCTGTCCTACACAAGTGTTTTAAAGGGAAGTACACGTATGGATATTATTTCGAGAAGGTAATGTTCTTTCAGGCTCTAATAGCCACATGAGTCATTTCACTAGAGTTTAAATTCAGTGCACTGGCTTACTAGGCTTCCAAAGTCTGACTTACTTTTCAAGTTCATATTTCAATCGTTCTCCAAGTTGCAATTCTGCTCTATATTTTTCTTCAAATGTTCTCCGTTGTGCTTTCACAGAAATTGCACGAGATTTTGTTTCCACAATCTCAAGTTCAATTTCCTTATATCTATGATCCAGTGACATGATGTAATCCTGTCTTTTCTGATCTTTCTGTTGCTCAGAGGCAGCTAGTTCCTTAAGAATATTAAAAAGAAACATTTTAAAGGAGGACAACCAAGGAGATTTCAAATGTATTAGGAGGAGTGGTTGGTGTTATCAAAATCTTGTATTCATGATGAAATTACCAAGATGAAATTAAATAAATAACTTCAACTCACAGAAAGATTCTGTTTAAATTACAAATATCAATGTATATATTCCAAATAAAGGAAACACTTATTTAAAACCTAATCATCCAACAAATTATTGTGTAATTTTCTCTGCATTTGGCTCCACAAGGCAGAGAATGTGTTAAATGAAAGAGAAAGGAGTTGGAGTTCAAATTCTTTATCAACAACTTCCAGTGGATTTAAGCAGAATTGTTTTAATAATTTCTTTCTGTGGTGCTGTAGTCAGAACCCAGGGACTTGTGGATGACAAAGAGATATACAACCATAGGACTACAGTCTCATCCCTGAGGTATTCATATAACAATTCCAAAATTAATAATATAATTTCAGAGTAAGCCATGGAACTTATAAACAACCGAAGTACATTATCATATCCACATCACAATGATTTTCTTTCCCACCATGTTTCAATCTATCTCATAAATCACAACATTTCCTATTGAAAACTGGAATTCTGAAAGATGAATTCTTTTAGCATTAATGTCAAAACTAACAGGATTATCAATAGAAGGGTATGGCTTCTTTTTCCAGAAATCAACAAAAGAAACTGCTGTGAAACACAGAAGAAACACACACAATCATACAAAAAATATAATTGAATATGAATTTTGAGGTGGAGTGAATTACAGCACAGGACAAATGACTATAGTTACCTGTAAGACTTGGTTCTCTTGGTTTATTTTTTCCATGACTTGACTCCTAGCTTGCTCTTCAATGGCTTTCTTATGATTTTCTACCTCACTTCGCTCTACCATGTTCTTGTCCATATCGGCTTTGAGGCTGAGTATTTTCTCTTCAAGCTGCTTTATTCTACCCTCTTCCGCTTCACGGTTCTCCCGGGCTGCTTTCCTTTCTGCTATTTTCTGCTCCAAAAGATTATTTTCATCTTCCTTGCATTGGCAGCGGATTAATTCTTGTTGTAGTTTTGTTTCCATACTTTCAAGCTGAGTGAAAACAATTAATATTGTCTAGTAATGCAGTAGGCAGAAAAAAGGTTAACATAACACTAATAGCAATTTCAGCATGATTCCAATTGAATTCAACATGAATCTTGGCATGGATTCACCATGAATTTCAACAATTTCAGCATGAACCCAGGCTTTACACCTGGTTTTCCACTTCACACATTAATGAATTATTGATAAACTTAAATTTAAAAAATCCAACCAAATCAAACAAACAACACAAACTCATATATACAACAAATATAACACACACACACACATATGGAGAGAGAGGGAGAGAGAGAGGGGGGAGAGAGAGAGAGAGAGAGAGAGAGAGAGAGAGAGAGAGAGAGAGAGAGAGAGAGAGAGAGAGAGAGAGAGAGAGAGAGAAGCCATAAGCTGTTTTCAGATCAGGAAAACTCTCTAAACATTATTAGGTACATAAGTGAGGTTCTCATATGTCTTTTAACTAATTTAATATTGGAACGACTGTCAAATCATCATGTCAGTAACTACAGACATTTCTTCTTCACAGATAATAAAAGGAATTTAACTAGAAGTCTCATGTGAAATGAACAAAAAAAATAGAAAATGAGAAAAATAAAGCTAAAGTATATGCCCCTTTCAAGAAATGAAGAAAAAAAATATATATCCCTTCCAAGAAATGAAGAAAATACAAGCTTTTATTTTAATTTTAAAAATTGGATGCATTTTCTCTTTTTCAAAGTTTCTAATGTTTACTTCTCCTTGCTTCCTTCTATGGAGAACTCCATCTCATTTCCTTCTAGACTGAATTTTTTTCAAACATACAAACTACTTTTGAAAGTTAATGATTCCAACTATTATTTAAACAATTACTTATCTTTGATAAAGTACTTCAAATCTCTGAAGTTTAAAGGTATACACAATAACATCTTCATATGAGTTTAAATTTTTTTCTTGAATTATGATCAATAAAATCCAGCCTGAACCACACTGTGTTCAATAGAGGAAACTAACATGAAATTGTTTTTCCTGAACATATAGAGTCTGGGACGTGGTTCCTGTGACTCAAATTTAGGCAGGGGCATACATGCCAAATGGGTTTAGAACAGCATAGAAATTTCAAGACACAAATATGACACATTTTCAATCTAAAAGGAAAGTTCTTTTGAATATGAGCTCAAGTTTTCAAAAATTGGCAAACTCTTTATATTTACATTGTACTAAATTAGATGCAATTTTTATTTGAAAAATTAATTTAAATTCACCTTCTCTCTTAGTTTCAGTACCGTATCCTCTTCGCAGTGACTTGTACTTGAAGCATTATAACCTGAAAACTCTCCATTTTGATGTCCATCTGAGTCCTCCTCCATCATTGTGCACAGGTCCATATACCTAGACAAATATGCAAAACAATTAAGTAAACTATTATCACCATTGTATGTTTGTATATTTGTGTTGTTTTTTATGAAATCTGGCTTTAAACATTGGATCTTCCAGACTGTATTTTACAAGTATTTGCATTACAGATATAAGAATAAGCCTGGTTAGTAACTGAAGATTTTAAATTATAATCATTTAATACATTATGAATAGTAATATGGTTTATAATACTAAAGCAAAATTAATAATAATCAAAAGTGTGATTCTGTGACTATTTTAAAAGTATGAGATTGAAATAATTTTAATTTTTGAATTTTAAAATAAATACCAGGACAGAGAAGTAGGAGGGGGTGATAGGAGAATGGGCAGAGGGA
The DNA here is from genome assembly GCF_947179515.1 of Apodemus sylvaticus. Taxonomy (NCBI): domain Eukaryota; kingdom Metazoa; phylum Chordata; class Mammalia; order Rodentia; family Muridae; genus Apodemus; species Apodemus sylvaticus. Next base: position 80,264,405 of record NC_067485.1, on the reverse strand, counting down.
AGAAGGCTTAGGGAAATTATGGAGAGGGGGGAACCAGGAAAGGAAAATCATTTTGAATGTAAACAAAGAAAATTGAAAATAAAAAGTTCGAAAAAATAAAATAAAATGGTTGAAATAAAAATGGTAAATAAAGTATTAATATTGAAATCAGGAACTGAATTGTTATAAATATCATATGTCAACATATATTTTCATATATCAAAATAAATGATTTACTTATAATTTTGTTTTTAATTTCCAGGATTGTTTGTATGTGTGTGTGTGTGTGTGTGAGTGTGTGTGTGTGTGTGTGTGTGTGTGAATGTGTGTGTGTGTGTTTGTGTGCATGTGTGGACTTTGTCTCACTGTGTATACGTACACAGGAATGCAAGTATCCTCATAGGTACAAGTACTGATACTTCAGAAGTTGTTGTTACAGGGAGTTAGATGCTACTTGAAGGTAGATGCTGGTAACTGAAATTAGATACTATTATTCTGTTGGTTAACTTTGTTTTGTTTTGTTTTGTTGGTGTTGTTTATTATTATCAACTTGACAGACACAAGTTTAATTTGAAAAGAAAGAAACTTTACTGACAAAATTATTGATTATACCATTCTAGAGACATGCCTGTGGGAACATTTTCTTAATTACCTCTGGATGGGGAAGAGGCTTAAATCATGTATACACACAAATGAATACATATGTTCAAGACACACAAACACATGCAAATAAACAACGATTCATTCCACATAGTAGTACCAAGTATGTGTGGTGTGTGTAAGTACCTTGGTTGAATTCCAATCAAAATTAAAATTTAGAATGAAGACAAATAAAGCCTTTGAAGGATAATTGGGAAAAGAGGACAATCAGTGCGTTAAGACATAGGGGATCAAATATAGAAATATGGGGAAAGACTTGAAAAGATTCTATGGCCCTTTGTAGGAGAAGTGTTTGAACACTTGGGCTCCAGTTACTGATGATGCTTGGGCAGGTTATGGAAACGTCAGGAGGCAGAGGCTTGCTGCTTTCCCAACTACTGTGGAATCTGTCCCTCTGTAAACACAGCCCGTTTATTCCTTAAGTTTTCTTTGGTCATTGAATTTATCATAGCACCAGATGTGTAACTAATGCAACCTTTTAAGAAGAAATCTAGAGAACCTCCTAATGTGGTTTTCACAAAATGCAGAAGATGCAATATCATATGCAGAATGTTAAATCACAGGAAAACACTAGTCACACTTTAGAGAAATCAAAATTAAAATAAAAAATAAAAACAAAAGAGGCCAGCCATGTTGGGAGACTCAAAAGTTACGAGAAATTTTGTATTATTTTATTTCAGGTGATAGAATAATGACATCTTTCATGCATTACAAGTCTGAAAGTTTTCATGTTATCTATCATTCTGTGTACTCATTAAAATAGAAACAGAAAGGGCTGGAGCATGGCAGCAAGGGAGGGAGATGAAGCAAGGGAAAGAGGAGAGGGGGAGGGGAAGGAATCGAGGGAGGGAGGGAGAGAGAGAGAGAGAGAGAGAGAGAGAGAGAGAGAGAGAGAGAGAGAGAGAGAGAGAGGCATTCTAAGCCTGAAGATTCTGTATTCAGGATGTCAAAAAGTTGTAAACTTAGAATGCACCTGTGCTATGCATGCACAGGCATTTGACAATGTTCCAAAAAGTAATAGAGTATTATAGTTATTCAGCAATATATTAGTTATCAATTGAGGCTCCCTTCTCTTAGATGAATATAACTTGGTTCACAAAACTAGGCAGCACAGAGGCCAGAGAGGAAGGCTGCTTAATGCATTGCCGCTCATATTTTGCCTGACCTGATTTCTCCTATACCCCAGAATCATCTGCCAGGGATGGAACCTATACACAATGATCTTGTTACCCCACATTCCATGGTCATTAAGAAAATATCTGCACATGTTTCTTATAAGAAATTCTTCATAGAGGCATTTTCTCAATTGTGGTTCTTGCTTCTCAGATATGTCTGGATTGTGTCAAGTTGACAAAATCAACCAGCACAATTAATGATTACAAATAATTTATAGATGCCTTAAAATAAAAAGACATGTCAGTGGCCTTAAATGAAAATTAAATATTTTTGGATTCTGAGCTCTGTTTGATACTATAGAACAATTCCTATATAAAATATAAGACATCAATCTGTATGTTAGTTTATGTACACATACATGTAAATTTCTTAAAGGAAACTCAGGTTTGAAAATGTTTATATTTCATGTGTATATGGATTATGATCATGGAATATTAGTATATCTTTTTATGGGTCCACATGAATAACATATCATGGTTAAATATTTAAAAGTAGAAGAAAACCCAATTTTATCCATGTAAATTTTCATCTTTTATTACAAGCACACAAACAAGATATGGGTATTAATATCTGAAATGTAGGAGGAAAAAAATAAAAGCATATTTCAAAGTAGAAATTGAAAATATATTAGGAAGATTACAGTTGACATCAGAGAATGCTTTCATTGTCACGTATTATGGTCAAAATCATCACAGATGTTAGCAATTAATACTGTTCTTCCAAAATTTGAAATTGTGTTGTAGGTTTCTTATATGAGTTTAAAAATAGAACTATTTGTTTTATTATAAACTTGTAGACAAGATAGGAATTTATATTTAGGTTTTGGTAAAATCACTCTTTAGTTGTGGGTGAATGCTTTGATAAATAAATGTCATACCTGTCTATTTCTTCTTCTAGTTCCCTATTTCTCCTTCTCATTTCATGCAAACTCTGTGTCAGTGACAGGTACAACTTAAACTGTTCTTCTTGAGCCTTTTCAGACGTTGAAAAAAATATATGAATACAATTTTAACTGTAGAGATCCACTTTTCTTTCTTAGAAATATTATTTACCAAGCATAATATTCTTAGATAATTCAGAACATATTTTCTGAAATTGATACATGTGAGCATAGATTTCAAAATAATAATTTTTAAAATTGTCTTATGGATTTGGGTGTTTGGCAAGATTGTATTTTTTGTAGGCTTAGGCCTACCTATTGCCAGATCTGAGGAGGAAATGTTACCAGTTTCCAAAAGAGCTAGAGTTCCAAAAACTAGGCATTGACACATGGATGCTGGGACCTTAACCCAGGTTTCTGCAACAGCAGCAAGTGCTCTTACACACTTAGTCATCTCATTGGCCCCCAGATAACACTTTATAGAAGACCTCAGCTATGTGACATTTTCATTGTGACATTTTTCTGATATATAAATTTATAAATATTATTTGTTAAACATGGGAAGGTTTTTTTTTCCTAGCTCACTAATGTAGCCCTCTTTCTGGGACTCTTCTTCTGACTCTTCCTCAGTAACGGTCTCCTTGTTTCTCTACTGTCTATTATACACCTGCAGTCTATGATTCTGACAGCACCTCCAAGGTTGAAGTCCCCACTCTTCCCACTCTAACCCTCTCTCCCTCAGGACTCACCATTTTTCTGCTATTAGAAATGTCATCTTCCATGCTTGCCACAGTAACATTACATCATACTATCATAAATAGAGACCACACATGTACTCTGAAATCTATCCTGTGGTTCCAGAATTCTATATTTCTTCCCTAGGTAAATATTCCATTCCTAACTTTAACCTGTAGAAGTCAGTCCCTGGGAGGATCTTATGAGTCTCTAATAGAACTCTTCCATGACCCAAGATATGGCCAGTACCAGTCTGAACTCTGTCTTCCTTTCCCTAACTCTCATACTTCCTCAGTACACCCTTCAATAGTAACAACTACTATAATTAATGGTCATAATTACTCCTCTTTCCTTTGGTATTCCAACCCTACCAAGTCTCCAAGACCATTACCATGCACATTGAAGAACTCAATGCCACCAACAATTATCAAAAGGAGATATTTCAAACTTCCAACACTCACCTTCCCAGGACTTATGACACTCACTTAAGAGGAGTCACAGGCAGAACTCTTCTCCTCAGTTTGCTGTGTTCTTACCTTTCCATCTGTCTTTTTCACCTCATCATCTGTGGACATACATGAATAGCCTCCCTCCCTCAGCAGAAAGAATATTCATATTCCCATCCCTATGCTACTTGGGGCTAAGAATCCTATGACCCTCTTGAATGGCAAACTTGCTCTGCTGGTCTGGTCAAGCCCTTGTTTCCCCTCAGTAACTCACTCTATTCCTGACATTGGAGGACCTTTGGGGAGGATGTTCTTTACTCACAGTGTGATGGTTGGGATATGCATGGTTCTTGGGAAGAGACACTCTTAAGAGATAAGGCCTGCTGAGAGTAGGTGTGGCATTGTTGCAGGAAGTACCCCACTGTGGCAGTGGGCTTTGAAGCTCCACCCATTTCTGAAGAGTGCTTTCTCCTACCTTCCTGAGAATGCCAATCTATTGACAGAGGTTGGATCATGATGGAGAACTCTTAGTTCATTCTCCAGCACTATGCCTGCCTAAAAACTAAAATGCTTCCTGTCTTGGTATTGTACTGGACCTCTGAACCTGTAAGCTAGTCACAAATCAATTTTGTCCCTTATATCATGGAATCTGTTCCCAGCAATAGAAAGCCTAAGACATACACACACAAAAAAATGGCTTTGCCAACTCTCTTCTTGGTACATTATTCATTTCATCAAGACATGTTCTCATCTAACTCACCCCTAATAGCACCTGCTGGTGAAGGCAGAAGCCATGCCTTTCTCTGGCAGAATATGCATCACTCAGGTATCCTGTCCACAACTGGCACTGAGTGACTGCAAATATGAGTTCAAGCCAATCCACACTACTAGCCTGGACTTCCCACCTCAAGTCTCTTTAGGCTTGTCTCCTTTCTCTTTCATTTCTCATAGAAAATAAAAACACCAAGGATGTGAAAGGGTACCCGGTCCTAACGGGGAGGTCTTTAGTCAAAATGACCAACAGCGTGGAAATGGAACCTGAAGAGACCACCTCCAGTAGATAGACATGTCCCGAGTTGAGGGATTTGGCAATCTACCCATCTCAAAATATGGTCCCAGGATTGTTCCTGTCTAATGGAAATGCAGGGACAACACTGGAGCAGAGACTGAAGTAAAGGCCATGCAGAGACCACCTCAACTTGGGATTTATACCATATACAGATGTCAAATCCCTAACTCTGTTGCTGAAACCAAGATGTGGAAGAAGCCTGGCATGGGTGTACTCTGAGAAGCTCTACCAACACCTGACTGAGACAGATACAAATACTTACACCAAACCATTGGCCTGGGCATGGGGAACCCTATGGAAAGAGTGAGGGAAAGGACTGAAGGAGGTAAAGGGTATTGCAACCCCATAGGATAAATAACAGTATCCAATAACTGGATACCTCAGAGCTCCCAACAACTAAGCAACCAACCAAAGAGCATACAAGGGTTGGTCCATGGTCCCTGCTACAGGATTGCCTTGTCTGGCCTCAGGGGGAGGGGATGTGCTTGTTCTTGTGAATGCTTGATGCCCTAGAGAATCAAGATGCTAAAGGGATGATGCAGGAATGGATGAGTTGGTGTGGGAGCACAATTAGAGGTTAAAACGGTAGGGGAAAAAGGTGGGGTGTTTGTGGAGGGGCTCCCAGGAAGAGGAATAACATTTGAAATGCAAATAAATAAAATAATATAAAAATAAAATAACAAATACTAAAGATCTTTCAAAATGTCATATGGAGACCTGATACTATAGAAGCTTTCTAAAGAATATTCATATACACATGTATAAAATGAGTGAAAAAAGCGTTTCTACAATGGGGTGATGCTGGCCCTATTCAATACCGCAGTGGTAATAAATGCTATCCCAGGAATGGTTTTCTTCTTCTACAGTTTTTGACAAGCGAGGTCATACGATATTCAGGTACTTCCTAATGCTCTTGGTTACCCTCTAAAACCTGATGGAAAGAAATTATTCCTGGAGACCTCACTCCTTGAGCTATAACATGTGGGAATCTACAATATAACCTGGAAACATTATTCCCCTTAGCTAGCTTTCATAGTGCTAGAAGCTGCTAGAGGAGAAAAGAAATCAACACATATGTAGATATGAACCCTGCTGCCTGCAACTATGACTACCATTGCCAGCCATCACTGGTGGTAAAAAAGACTCTTAATCTACTGTTTTCTAATTGGATGTAAGGCCCCTTTTATATGTTAAACCCATACCTTGAACTGTTGTCTGAGCCAAGAACCTGTGACTAAATATATCCTATCCTTAGTGGAGAACCTACTACTGCACTACCTCATGGGCAGACAATTAACCTGACTCCTATAATTACTAACAAATAGTAACAATGTGAAGCTATCAAATATTTGAACAGGGAGAATATCTGACTCTCCTAAAATGTGCTTATATGCTGCTTCTGAACACAGGAAAATTTCTTTCAAGTATTAGAGAATTAAAACAAAATGGACTTCATAAGTCTATACTTACCGGGGTTCTTGAAAGCTCTTCATTCTCCTCTGCTTGGAGGCTTGCTGCATCATTTAATTCTAAACTTTCAAGGGTGGCCCTAAAAATTTGTTTTAAAATGATTGTGCATAACTGGCCACATTGGAAAATACCAAATTAGTTTCTGAAGAAACATTCAAATGATTACACAAATTCTGAAAAATTTGAAAGATAGTGATTTGGAAACTATCACTCTCTCTGTGCCCCTTTGTCTCTATAAACTTTAGATGTAATTTGAAGAAATATGCATTTTCTTTTTTTGTCTTAGTGCATATCAAACTTTCACACATACAAAGCATACACACATTGAGTAAGTACCACCCACCAACAAACTATGAATTTTAAGTAACTAAGACCAGAATGTTTCCTGATTTCAAAAGTGTGTAATTACTATGAATGATGCAATTTCTCTTTCTTCATTCTTTCCTTGAAAACACTAGAGCTATTCAGCACAGTGCTTACATTATAGACCTCTGTGAGTGACCCTCATGTCCCAAGATCATGACGCAGTTTGCGTGTTCATAAAGTACCTCATGCAACTAAAAGAAGCACTAGGTAGACTGTTCCCTGTGTTCCTGTTGCAAAAACAAAACACTGCCCTCAGGTCTTTCCTGACATGATAGACTAGAGATTCTCTGAAATGCTGAGCCGATATATTTTTCTCTATCAAGCTGACTTCTGAGCGATTACCTCCATAGTGAGGGAAGTGATTAAAAGGGAAATGGAGTCATTTAATCACTTCTGTAATGATACTGCCAATGTGTTTCTTAGACTTTGGAGACTTGAATAGTGGGCATTTGGAAAACGTGGGAACTGTGGTTTACATTTGGCTCAAAATAAGGCTGGACTAATGAATCACTCTTGCATGAATTCATGAGACCAGAAAACTCACTTACATGAATGCAGATAATGAGCTTGCAGGTGGAATAAAGAACTCTTCTACAGAGTTAGCCCAAGGCCATACACATTAGATTCTGTCCTATAATCTGTATCCATCCCTGAAAATCTCAGTGATATGGAATTTAAAAGTAGTCAGTAAGTTTATTTAGTGGAGGAAATATTCCAGAAGTCATTATACTTTGTGCTATCACATTGTTAATGCTCATGGTTTTAACTTTGCTTAGGGCAACCAAGTGAGTTGAAAAGTATACAGGTTATTTAGAAATGTGACATCATCCTGGTGGAAATAGACAAACTTTCGACAAGATGGCTAGCAAAGTAAAAGGCTCATCAACCCTGAAAACAGCTTAGAGTACTTTGCATTAACAGGGCTGCCTTTGAGACAGGCCCAAACTTCAAAAGTACATGCATAAAATGAAAACAAAGAGGGAATGCATTCTTTAGGATAGCAGTGACTCTCAACCTTGAATACAGCCTCAGTTATACTCTCCTACTAAAAGCCAGATGGGGATTTGAGTCTGGAAGTTTGGCTGCCCTGTGTCCACAGGCCTGGGTGTTACTTAAGCTGCAAAATCACTAAGTAGTAACCATTCTGGTGATAGTCTTGCAGTGTATGTCAAAATGCAAGCATAACTTGGCAATGGTGCGATAAAGCAGTATTGCATAGAAAAGCCAGTTAGACAAGACGATGTGAATCTGTTAAAGTCCATATACAGAATGTCTGAGTGGTTTATGTGTAAAGGAGTAAAGGTAACACCTAAATTGTCAAGATGCAAAGAAGTAATAGGATGTTGCAGATGTCAGAAATAGAAGATTTTAAGTGATGGAAGTACCAGTAAATGAATGGAACTGGCCCAAAATCAGACCACATGTACTATATGGCACTGCAGAGGCAGGGCTGCCCAATCCTGGTGGAGTGTATGTGGCACCACCATGTACCACAGACTGTGGGTATGTTTTTTATGTTTGTCCTGCTGGATTTCAGGCTGTACTTGGTATAATATTCATTAATATTTTCCTATTATTATCTTTTGGTATATGTTAGGTAATTGACATAAAAACCTATGTAATTTTCATAATTTATGAAAGGAATTGGACTTTAGTGTCAGAGAAAAATGGTATTATGAGTAATGTAGAAACTATTAAGATTATCTATTTGGCCTTTGAACTTGGACTAAGCAAATTTTGCATTGTCAGATAGCCACAAGCTTCTGGGGGGGTCAAAAGAAGAGTGCTATAGTTTAAATTTCATATAGTCACCATGTTTTAGTGTTTTAAAGCTTTACCATTCCATTGACTTGCCCAACATGATGAAGTGAATGTCTCATGCACTGTGAACCCCAATGACCTTTTGTAAAGAACCAGGAAAAATAACTTTTGTTTCATTATGAATCAAAATGTCTACCCTGCATATTGTGCTGATGTTGAATTAGAACACAGCCAGCACTTCATTTGCATGTTGCTGTGGCTATGTAAACTACACCTCTAATGTCACATCAACTGTAGTAGGAATGCCATTGTCCATAATGCTTCATGTCACTTCATCCAGGTAATTCAGTGATATTTAAAGATACATAGTCAAGGACTACTGCACAGTCCCTGAATAAATTTGCCAAGTCTGATAAGCAGGAAATTCCATTTTGTTGTGACTTTTGTTTATATATGGATTTTTACTATGGTTTAAACACACATTAAGTACTATGGCTCATATAAGGTCATATTTGTGTTGTTGAATTTTTCATTTGAAAATGAACATGAAGTTTCCAACTCAAATGAACAACTTTGAATAAAAGCCTTCAAAGAATACTCATCACAATGTGAGCTACATACAATAACTGTGTTGTGCATTAATATGATTGCAACTGATCATCCTCTAGGTGGTATGACAGTAAGTTTACATAAGTTTCACTGAGTCCTTTACCATACTATTGAAAGTGGCAGAATATGAGGAGCTTGAGGCCCTGAACACATCACACTACATCATGTATGTTCACAAATTACATTGAACAAGCCATTTTGTACATTTGTAATAATGCATAGGTTATGTTCTTAGTACTGCTTGGCTGGAATGATCATGTAACATTACACTCAGGATCTCTCAGCTTAAGCAGAACGTAGCAGATAAGACTATGGGAGGCATCACAAGCACTGATATGAAAATAGCAAAGTGGAATCAATATTCTCTAGTCAATTAACATCAGTTCTCATGCAGTAGTATTTTCACATCTATGGTGGGAAATGGTAGGAAATACCTACAACTGCAATTCCTCAAAGTATGAGGCAGTTTTGTTCACTTTCTTTATCTGCTTGTGTTTTCCTGTATTTGTTTCAGGGATTAATGTGTTTCCTCTTTAAGGACTTCTACTTGTTTACCTGTGTTCTCTTATATTTCTTTAAGGGAGTAATTTATGGCCTTCTCAAGACTTCTATCATTTTCATGAGATGAGAATTTAGATCTGAATATTGCTTTTCAGGTGTGTTGGGGTATCCATGGCTTGATGTGGTGGAAGAACTGGGTTCTGATGTTGCTAAGTAGTATTGGTTTCTGTTACTTATGTTCTTGTGCTTGCCTCTTGCCATCTGGTTATCTCTGGTGTTAACTGGCCTCACTGTCTCTGACCAGAGCCTGTGCCTTCTTGAAACCTGTGATTTGATGCAAGATATTTCCTATCCATTCACATTGAGGCTGTGAGAGGCCAGAGATGACAGGGGAGAGAGGAGGAGGGGGAGCTAAGAAAAGGAGGGTTAGAAAGAGAAGGAGCATGGGAGCTGCACGAGGGAGTGCAGGAGGGGATGCACAGATCCAGATGGTGTCAGATGGGTTTCTCCTGTACTGAGAGGTTAGAAATATTGGGACAGAACTTTATCATTGTAAATTGGCATTATGAAATTGGAACTTTCTTATACATAAATATATTTGGTTAACTATTCAAGTTTGAGGGTCACTCTATACCGGATACATGGAAGGACTGGTACAAAGGCCTGGTTGTGCAGTACTTTTTATAAATAACTGCTACAGTGATCCTGGGATTCTCTGATCCTGGATGTGTCAGAACTCCTTGGGGTCAAGCTGCATCTGGGTGGGGCCTGAATGGGTGGGAATCCAGAGCACAGGCTCAGCTCTGGGAACAGGTGCAAATTGGAAGGAGCATGGGCCTCTGGCTGGGCAGGTCCTAAATTCTAAACTTCCTAATACTGTGACCCTTTAATATAGTTACTGCTATTGTAGTGACCCCGAGTAGAAAATTACTTTTATTTCTACTTCATGATTGTAATTTTGCTATTTTGTGTATTGTAATGTATATCTTTCAATGTATTATATGTTTTGTAATGTAAATATTTCCTAAGGGTCTTATATGACACCTGTGAAAGGGTCATTTAACCCCTAACTTAGTAACAACACACAGGTTGAGAAGAACCAGTGGGGTAGAGAATGAATAATTACAATATCTTATCTAAAATTACCAAAAAAATTAATAAAAATATTAGGTTTCAAGTTATTCTGTTCACTAAAGTTTATAAATTTTATACAACTAAACTATAATCTTCATAAAATATAATTAGCCACAAGGATGTTTCACAAAGGAATAAAGAATGTTAAAATATGTTCAAGCATTTTGTTCATTATTAGAATCCAACATCATACAGATCATCTCAAATGCATTCTTACAATTTTTTATTTCTATTTTATTTTCTTTCAATTTACTCTATCAATTATATAAATCATACAATTTACTTGATAAATTTAGTAATCAATTACAAAGTATCAAATGTCTCTCAACATACAAATTTGAATTTTTTCTGTGAATTAATGTTGAATAATCTATTTAGAAATCATATATTTGCCTTGTGCATATGAGAATGAAATAAGATCTAAGTTTATCTCTATGGAAGGGTGATACTTTACTACTTTATTTAAAATTCTTGGTTCACTATAAAGCAATATAATATTAAAAGAATTTGTCTTAATTAAGAAAACTATTGTTTCATATTCCATCGGTGAAATTTGAAATTAATATAAATTTTGTTTGGAACAATTATATCAGCCAAGTCCTTTAATATGATTTACATCCTTTAGCTAAAGGAATCAATATTAAAGAATATATTCAAATTTGTATTCAAATAAAAATAATTCAATATTTAGAGAAGCTTTTAAGAAAGTGTATTCTTTGTAGCATAATTGTAAAATATTTTTTAAAACTTTAATTGATGCCTCATGAAAATGAGGTTTCTCTGTAGATATCAAGAGTGTGATTGCATGGGACACATACATATATCTCATATACGCATATGTACATAATTATGGAAATAGTAATAATGATATTTATAATTTAATTATTTTCACATTCTACAAGGCTAACAATTCTCCCACTTAACAATTGAAGCACCCAACCAGTCACCCCAAAATCAAACAACTGAGGCCAGAAGATCACAAATTTGGGGTTTCCCTAGACTACATAAAGATATCTATCAAAAGTAATAATAATAAAACCCAAATATGAAAAGTTCTTCCCTTTCAGAACACTTACAAAGTTAGTGACAAACTACAAATGTTCTATTTATGCTCTAATGAAAACAGTTAAAATATTTCTCTAAAATTGGGACATCCTACCTCAAACTGCATAGCTCATCTTGCAGTTCAGCATTTTCAATCTCTAGTTGAGACCACTCCTCTCGCAGTGCAATAATTTCATTACTTATACGTTCACAATCTTCTTCAATTAGTTCACAGTTATGTTTTTCAAAGTCTATTGATCTTTTATATGTATAAACTGCACCCCAGATTTTCACTAGGATCTCAGAATTTATATCTGTATTAGAGAAAAAGCACAATTACAGTACAGCAGCATTTTTGATAAATAAAACAGACTAGAGTTTTACCTAAACATGATGCACTGTAGAAATGTATCCTGAGGACCCACACAGTGGAAGACATGGTACATTCTGAAGATATGAAAAGAAGACAGTTAAGGTGTTTAGTTTAAGAACTAGTAGAGAAGACAAAAAAAGACATAAAACCAGATATTACAGACTCAGATGATACGGAAGTCAAACAAAGTTTTAATGTTGAATAAGCATGCAGGAATATGCCCTAATGGAAGGGATGAGTAGGCATGAAGTAAGACCAAGAAGTAGTTGGTCAGAGTGTGAAGAGGCACATTGCCAGTATTCAACAGCAGACTAGAAGTGGAGATGCTACTGCCCTCTAAATCTAAACAAGGTCAAGTAAAAAGTACTGATTTTGATTCCTACCTCAAACAACACAAATCAGAAAAAAACATGTTTTAGAAACTGAAGATTATATGCTTCAGACATGACATAAATTGTTAGCTAATAAGCACTAAAATAGTTTGATGATATTATCCCAATTTTCTATCTCTGTGCTGAGATAGTACAGACTAGGTTAGAATATCATGAGGACAAAGCTATTCTGACTCTCCTAGACTCCTGGAGCTGTGCAGATAAGCTATTTGGTGAAGAAAGCAGCCAGAAATCACAGGCCAGAAGTCTGGAAAATAGACACAAAGAAGAGGGGATGCTCTGGGCATGTTACTAGGCCGTCTGAAACATACTATAGAGCACATAACAACATTGGAATTCCAGGAAATATCCTGGGGCTGAGGGACACAACATCCCACACAATTAGAGGAGACCACCAGTGTTCACACAATGCCAGGAAAAGGGCATGTCTTCCCATAGGCTAGAGTAAACAAGGAATAATTTACAGGACCATAGTTAGCAAAAAGCATTGGCATGCTTTAGGAATGGAGAAAAAACAATATGCTGGGTGCATTTGTTGTGGTTTACCTAATAATTATACAAACTACAAAAGAAGGACCAAACTGATTATAAGAAATATATAATGCATATATAGAATTCAGAAAACTGTATAGAATGGAATGGAGATGAAAGATAAAATCATTATTACTGACTAAAATGATAAAGAAATGAAACTAAGTTTTGACATCAAATAAGATAAAACAAAATCATAAACATAGTTAAATATATTAAGCACATATTAGTTACATATAAGTGTTGATAAATAATAAATAAAAATAGAATAATAAAATACATATATGAATGTCATGAGGTCATGTGTCATACTTAAATAGTTTTCATTTATTATTATATGGACACACAGATATGGGTATTAATTTAAATTAAAAAAAAACTTACATTACTATAAGGACACAGATATGGGTATTAATTTAAATTTAAAAAACTTAAGCTACAAAATGTTGCATAAGGCAAGAATATAAATAAATGTGAAGATGCATAATATAAACTGATCACATTTCATGGCATTACTGGGTGCCACTATGGTAAGCTCAAGGCTCATACAACTGTGAGGAAAATGCCATATGTGGATAAATCCTACAGGGGCAGCTTTTGCTTTCAATAAATTTCTCTCTATATCAAGTGGCTTCTCATAATTTTTATGAATCTTTACCAAAATATATGGTACAGCAAGCACACAAAATCGGTCTTAACAACTCTTTAGAGTATTGATACAACCTGCACTCAACCAGTGTGTTGGAAAGTTATGTTTTGTGAGAAAGAAAATATTTGTGTATATTTAAAATGTTGAAGTGTGACTTTCTGGTTTTGTCATATGATACAAACTCACATGGTGTTTTGCTGAAGCAAGACCCAAGGGAGGTCAAGTCATGTTTGGAGAGATTATAAGTAGAACACAAAGACAGTGATAAGGAGCTTGCATAGCTAGCTATGCAACTCTGCTTTGGTATTGCCTCTATACTGATCTTCAGTTTGCTGAAAGAGACAAGGCAGAAAACTCCTGGCATTCCAGCTGGTCTGACTCATTCCTAGCCCCTGCTGACTTATGCCAACTCAGGGGAGGCCTAGTATCTTCTGCTGAATTGTGTCACCATTGCTGACTCTTGTTTGGTGACACTTTTGTACTGCCCTGTTGGTATCCGGAGACTACTGAACTTGTCTGATGTTATCCTGAGTAAGGAGATTAGAATCACCATCCAAAGACCTACTTTTAAACAGGTACACATACCACTTGTCCTATTTCCAATTTTTCCCCTGCCTTTGGATGGTGGGCTAGAAAGTTTATTGAAGTGATTGATAAGCTGTATTAATGTACATATTAAAAAATCTAAGCTTACACAATGTTGTGACATGATTTGAAATGATGAGGAATGACAAGATTTCTCAGTCATTAAAGTGTTTGCTATGCAAGCTATTCTAAATTGAATTTGAACTCCAGTACCCATAACTTAGCAGGTTTGGGGGTGTGTTTTGTTTTGTTTTGTTTTGTTGTTGTGTTCCTTTTTTAAGCTATGCATGATGGTACATTCTGTCATCTTAATGCATGGGAGGCATAGACAGGAGGATACCTGGAGCTCACTGGACTGCCAACCTAACTGAATTGATTAGCTTTGACATCAGTGAGAGTTGCTCTTTCAAAAGAAATGAGGTTGAGAGCAATTTAGGAAGATGCATTACAGGCACACACACATAGATATACATACATGCATGCATGTGCATACAAACACACATACAAAAATACATTAACACGCACACTCCATAATATTGTAAAACATCTTAGCAGATTAAAAATTAGATCCATCAATCTTAAGGGAGCTAGCTAAGTGTATATGGGTGTTGGCTGCACAAGCATGAGAACCTGAGACCAAACCTCCATACAGAAAACACATATGACTACACATGTGCTTGTAAGCCCAGCCTTTGAGAGCTGCAGACAAGACCATTGGTGCTCATGTGCCAACCTACCTTCAAACTCAGTGAGGTACCATCTCAAGGAATTAGGAGGATAATCTTAGAGCAGGATACCTCAACTTCTCCTTCAGTCTGTGCATACAAAGCGATGCTCACACCCAGTTACACACACACACACACACACACACACACACACTCACACACTTAATAAAAATAAAATATTTTTTTGAATTTTAGAAGACAATGCTAATACCAAGTAGAAGAGAGGAGCCAATAAAACAAGAGCAGTAGTATAAGAGTGTCTACTCAAAATATCATATGGCAGAGTCATCATGAAAGGATTCAGCATCCTTTACCAAAGTGACTCCAGAGAGCTGCGTCAATCTTCCAGTCACATGAAGAAGCAGCTATAAAAACAATAAATTCATGAATTTCTTAGGCAAATGGATGGAACTAGAAAATATCCTGAGTGAGGTAATCCAATTACAAAAGAAAACACATTGCATGCACTAAGTGATAAATGAATATTATCCCAGAAGCTCGGAATACCCAAGATATAATTCAGAGACCATATGCAGCTTAATAAGATGGAAGACCAAAGTGTGGATACTTTGGTCCTCCTTAGAATAGGTACAAAATATACATGAGGGGAAATACAAAGACAAAGAGTGGAGCGGAGACTGAAGGAAAGACCATCCAGAGACTGCCCCACCTGGGGATCCACCCATATACAGTTACCAAATCCAGACACTATTGTGGATGCCACCAAGTGTTAGCTGACAGGAGCCTGATGTATCTGTCTCATGAGAGGCCCTGCCAGTGCCTGACAAGTACAGAGGGGGATGCTCTCAGTCAACCATTGAACTGAGCACAGGGTCCCCAATGGAGGAGCTAGAGAAAGGAACCAAGGAGCTGAAGGGTTTTACAGCCCCACAGGAGGAAGAACAATATGAACCAGCCTGCACCCCCAAAGCTCCCAGGGACTTAACCACCAACCAAAGAGTACACAAGGAGGGGACCCATGGCTCCAGCCACATGAGTAGCAAAGGATAGCCTGGTAAGACATCAATGAGAAGAGAGGCCTTTGGACCTGTGAAGGCTCATTGCCCCAGTGTAGGGGAATTCCAGGAGAGGAACTGGGAGTGGTAAGTTAATGCACAGAGGGAGGGGGATGGGATAGGGGGTTTCAGAGGGGAGACCTGGAAAAGGAGTAACATTTGAAATGTAAATATAGAAAATATCTAATAAAAAATTAAGGAAAATACAAATAATAAAAGAAAAAGAAAGAGAGAGAGAGAAAGAAAGGGAGGAAGGAAGAGAGAGAGAGAGAGAAAGAAAATCACGCTCCCTCCCCCAAAAAATCAAACAAACCAAAAAGAAGTAACAAAAAGGCACACCCCACCAATTTAATGTATTGGCTGACTGGCCTGTTCCATTTTGTTGAAACACATGAGTCTAATGTAACAACCCCAAGGCCATGGTGTCAAGCTCGCTCACTGAAGCTCTGAAGGCTTGCTGGCAGCTCCTGCTGAGACTAGTTTTCTGTTCGTTGATATCAAGCATGCCTATGTTTGGGCAATTCACCCTCATCAATAGCACACACAGGGGCTGCATGCAGAACTCCTACCTTTTCTCTGCCTCATGAGCTCTTCAATAAAATGCAAAATAGTGTCACAACTGTACTGCTCACAGTCCTTTGAGTTTCCCTCACATGATATTAGTTCCTTAAGGTCAAGCATATGATTTCCTTGTTCTTTGACCTATAAAATGAATAATAGCAATTTCAGATATTGTCATGTTGGGTACCCCATACACTATAAAGAAGAGACCCGTGTTTTACATAAGTAACAAGCAAAATGCTTCTGAAAGACCAGATTTTGAAAGGAAAGACACCTTTACTATTGGTGACTTTTAAAACTATTTTGGAAAGAAATATTTGAATATAACAAAAGAATCTTAAGTTTTATTTTATTTTATACTATATTTCTAAGTCCATTTATTATGTATTACTTTGATTTTTATACTGTATCTTAATAAATATGATTTGAAATTAATTTTTGCATACCTCTTCTTTTTCATTGGAAGTTTTCTTTGAAGACCTACAAAAAATGAAATACTTTCAGATGAATATTAAACTTGTAAAATAAAACACAAAAAATGTTTATTTTCCCTATCCATAAAACTTACCAGGTATTACAAATAAAATGATTTTCTGCAAAGGAAAGAAGCTATAGACAAGAAGAGGAACATTGATATACAATTTATACCACTACTAAAATCATAAAAGAAGGAAATTACAACTGGAGACACGGCTCCAATTAACAGCAGATACTGCTTCTGCACAGGAGTTGAGCTCAACAGCCAGAACCCATGCTGTGTGACTCATAACCAACTAACTCCAGATCCAGAGACATACAATGCCTATGCATTCTTCAGCCACCTGCACTCATGTGTGCATACTCAAATACAAGCACAAACATTTGCATCATTTTAAAATAATGACGATATTAATAATTTTTAAAATAATAAATTTTGATCAAGTATTGTAACAGTTAAGATAAGGGGACAATATAATATAGTATGCTTTGTTTCGTAGAGGTAAATATACCAACATTTCCAATGTCATTCTCAGCAAAACGGAGTCTCATATTTAGTAAAACCTGCCTTATTAACACCACTGTGCTCTTTATATGTGTCAAATACCTTTAAGAATGGAAAGGCTTAGCTGTTCTTAGGCCTTCCTATGTAATTGCTGTGCATTGTTCTAAGCATTGGACTTGCTGTAAATTTGTTTTAATTCCAATATATGTCAGATAATTTTGAGAAACATAGAAAAGACCATGTGAATATGTGACGGATTTGAATTCATACTCAGAAATTCTAGAATCATAATTTATTTCATACTACACTATGAAAATAACTTTTCATCTTCAAGTAGATTTAAACGAAATAATAGAAGATGACAATAAATTACCATCCCACTTTAGTAAAAATTATACCTAATCATGTGACATTTTCAACTAGTTTTACTTGAGAAAGTATCTCACAGCCCAAATTCCCAGTTTCTCTTACCACAGCATCTTCAGTGCTGAGGAATCTTGTAGAAATCACTTTTATTTTCAAAATCTAAAAAGACATGGACTCACTCAACTGTTCAGTTGTTAAGTCCCTAAGTTGCAAGTGTGAGGCTCTCAGTTTGATTTGTCAGAAGTTGTAGGGGACAAAACATAGCCAAATGTGGTGGTCTGGTGTGCACTAGAAATCCAGCACAGGGGAGACAGAAACAGGAGGGTGCCTGGAACCCTTGTCTGTCCACTGGCCGAAGGGAAGACTAAAACTTTTCCAAAATCACCATCTGTAGGCTGCACTAGTATCCAGTTACTGACTCACATAATTTTGATACCTGAACTGAAAATGGTCTGAAACCCATCCCTGTCATTGGTGCAGAACTAAGCTTTGCAGCATAGAATTAGCCATCATCATTTCAAATCAAGCATGCATCTAAAAAGCACTCATGCCTTCATTTGGTCTCAAAAGGGTACAGTGAGCCCCATGAAACAGTTGAAACAAACTGCAAGATAAAGTATAGGAAATTTAAGAATAAATGGATATGTGGGTTCTTTCCAGCATCTGGCAATTATAAATAGGGCTGCTATGAACATAGTATTCCCTCCCCTTATTATATGGTGGGGAATCCTCTGGGTATATGCCCAGGAGTGGTATAGCACGATCTTCTGGAAGTGAGGAGCCCAGTTTTTGGAGGAACCGCCAGACTGATTTCCAGAGTGGTTGTACCAAAACATAATCCACACATCAAATGAGGTACAAGAAGAAAGGAGGAGTGGCCCCTTGTTCTGGAAAGACTCAGTGAAGCAGTATTTGGCAAAACCAGAACGGGGAAGTGGGAAGGGGTGGGTGGGAGGACAGAGGGAGAGAAGGGGGCTTATGGGACTCTTGGGGAGTCGGGGGCTAGAAAAGGGGAAATCATTTGAAATGTAAATAAAAAATATATCGAATAAAAAATGTGAAAAAAAAAGAATAAATGGATATGTTATTTTTCTAGGGGAGCTATAGGGGTTATCAAAACATGAAATTTACAAACTGCATTCAGCTTTTCTATATATGACCTACTAATTCCAGTCCACATAAATTAGAAAACACTAAAAACTTCCTATGTGACTACAATGAAGTAGAAATACTTGGAGGAAAAGCAGAGTCCTGCTTCTTTTTTACCAGGACTAAATATGTTTCTCTAATAGTTTTCATATTTAAATGCTCAACTTATACAACCTATTAAGGCACACATTATTGAAATAAAGATAGGTTCAATGACCAATAGAGTGTGTGTATGTGTGTGTGTGGGGGGGGCACACATGGGTGTATTTACATGTGTTGAATATGCATGACTGGGTAATTGCAGACATACAAGTGTATGTGTGTATGTATATGTGTGTGTGTGTGTGTGTGTGTGTGTGTGTGTGTGTGTATGCGTGTGAGCATGTGTGTGAAGACAGACTTGAGTTTCTATGTAGTCTTGTCTGTGGCTGCCCTGTTTACTGTCTTATTTACTAACTGAGGCTGATCAAGTTTTAAGGCAATCCCCATTTGCCAAACTTGTGAATGTTGAGAATTTTAGGGATTCACTAGCAAAGATAATGAAAATATTTGAAGAAACCAGTCACTGAAGGGAAGAAATTTTTTTCAAAATGTACTTTCATTTAATATAGCATTTTTAAAGAAATTAATATAAGAGACATATTTTTAAAAATAAATGTTTAAGATCTCAATTTTTAATGAAATATTAAAACATAAACTTCAAAATCTATACTTACAAAAAGGCTAAGTCAGTGAATGGGCAGTGAAGGAGAAAGGTAGGAAGGGAGACTCAATACTGGGGCAAGTTAGGTAGGAGGACAAGAGGAAGGTGAGGGAGAAGGGAGGATGGAGGAAGAGGAGGAAGAGAGGAGATGACACCATGAATCAGGAGCTCCTGGCCAGAAGAAACCTCAAGAAGCAAGGACTCTCACACCTTGTGAATAAGATAGTACAGTGCTAGAACTGCCCAATCTAGGAATACAGCTTATAATTACAATATCTATATGATGTGGGGGTTTATACCTATTTAATAGGATTAGAAACTCCAGCAACAGGGCTTCAGGGATGGTACACACTATAGAATCCCATAAAAATATAAAAAATAAAAGAATTAATAACCTCACCTTTCTAATTCATCAAGTTCCTTTATCTTTTCTTTCTAGTCTTCTAAAAGTTTTGCCAGGTTGTCATTTTTCATTCGAGCCAGTGTAAGTGGTGTAAAGCTATCCTATAAAACAATAATAACTTTTAACTCTGAGAACCTATTTATCAACAGACAATCATGTGAAGACACAGTAGAGCTCACATAGTCTGAGGCGCAGTTATCTACATCCTTGACACTCTCACACACAGTGCTCTCACACAGATCCATTCTTCATAAGCCATCAGAGTACCTTTGATACCTATCTCATTTAATTCATAACTTAAATCTTAGTGAACCATGTGAAAAAGAATGTCTGCCATGGGTTCCTGATACCATGAGTAGAGTCTAAATAGTTTCTTCCAGAGCCTGTGGGAATGCAAATGCTTCTGAAATGCCATGAACTCCAAGTCACTGAGGCAGAGAATATTTGCTACAAAAGCACAGTGTAGAAAGGATGGCATGTCACAGTATTTTTTCCATACTGGACATATTGCACTAATGTTAATACTATTTCTATAACAAATGAACATGAAATTCATGTTAGACTTGATATTCTGGGAGAATATGAAGGATTATATTATGCCCTGTGCTAGAGTTGCAATTTAAGTAATCTCTCAAGGAAAATACTGAAAACTTTTCTACGATGATTTAAATTTGTGGAATTAGGCTTTTTTCCTTGCAAGTTCTTCATAATAAAGCTGTAATGACAATCAGCATAAAATGTAGTAAATGGACAACACCCCTGAATAACTTCTCCAACACTTGCTTTATTTCACTGAAATAAGTATTTCATTGGAAATGAATATCAAAGTGAAATATGAGGTTTTATAGGTCAGGCACAGTGTTGAATTACCAAAAGTCCATCACTTCAGAGGTCCAGGAATATACAAGTTTTATGTCATCCTCATTACATAAAAAGTTCAAGGCCATCCTTGACTGTACAACATTCTGTCTCATGAACTAAGGGACAAATCAACTCTGTGGTTACCTAATTACAACTGAAAGGCCCATGATATTAGAGATCTATGAAATGAACTGACATGCTGAGATAGATAACATGTGGAGTAAACTGACAGAAAGATTCATAATTTAGACACTTATAATATAGAAACCTTGTATCTTATTGAAGTTTGTTTATCTGATATATTGGAAGTATAAGACAACATGATTCCCAAAAGGCTACAATTAAGAGAGTACCCTGAAGGAAATTGCAAATTTCTTCAGAATTGCCGTGGATGGAGGTAATAATTCTCTTTAGATTGTTCCTCAGAAGAGTAAAGGAGAGAGATCATGCAGTGT